>NC_056468.1:33300756-33386787 GCF_008729295.1 Plectropomus leopardus | reverse complement strand
CACGAGAGGCTGGAAATGATCGGTTTATCGGTATCGGTTGAAATAGCCATTATCATGCATCAGTGTTTTTAACATAATTTTCAAAAATGATACTTAAAGTGTATTTATAGAATATTTCCACACAAAATATTGCAGTACAATGCAGTATAATTTTTTCGTCCCCATCTCTAATACACAGATTAAAAAATGATTGACATTTTGAATGTTGTCATTAGATTTTATTTTCTTCCTTTTACATTATTTCTATTGGCTTCCTCACATGTGAAAAGATGTTTATCGACAGTTTGGACAGTACAGACAGAATTTAATCGAATCAGGTTGTTTTTAAAGTCTCTCAGTCCCGTTACGACACATAAATATGAAAATAATGTGAGAATCCTCCGTTTGTCTTTCTGCCACAACCTACATTCAGTGATTGTCTGGTGAGAGAAACACACGCTCATTTACTTTCACTTAAAACGAGTTCACTTTAATATTATTGTAATACTGTTTGTTGTATATCTGATAAATCCGATACATCGATTAATATTTTGTAACTGTGGAATAAATAGGCTGGTTTTTAAACCCATAATTTTCTGGAAATAAATTAGAAATAAATATTTAAAGGAATGTTACCTGCACAGGCTCCTCCAAACAGAGCTTTTTTTAAATTAAAAGTAAAATTAAAATTAATTTAGAAACTTATAACAAATTAAATCTACATGCTTAGATGTTTAAATTTGACTATTTTTGATCATACATGAAGGCAAAAAGAGTGGAGGATTTTTAGATTTCTTTTTTCTTTAAGTCTGAATATACTAACAAAACATACTTTTATATTAAATAACTGAAATGCTTCTGTAGCAGCAGACTTCCATAGCAAATATTTAAGTCAAATGCATGAAACAAAACATCTGTAGAATATGTTTTTCCTCCGTTTTTGTGCGTATAATTAAACTCTTAAGCCACTTTAATAGCTCGCACCATTATAGCAGGCGGCGCTAGAACTGAACGGATTCACTTAGTGGCTGTTTGAAATGTTATGTGAAACTAAAAATGATCTACAGATTGAGAACTGAAGATTCAACACAACTTCTATAACATCTACAAACTCACAATAAACAGTTTCAAGTCAAAACCTGACGCCAAAAACAGTCCAGTCACCAAAAGAAAATGTTCACGTTGTACGTTTCTGCAAACCATGAATACATTTCTTTGCAAACTGTCAGATCAGTGTTTCTGAAGCGACGTTTTATATTATCTGACGTTGTGATAGAGAGGTGGAGGAGGATCACCGAGTGTCACCGAGGCGAGACGCCTGCCAAGCTGCACACCACGTTCAAAACAACAAACCCCGGCTGTCTTTTGATGAGCCTCCGCAGCGTTTCCCAGCAGCGATTAAGCCATCGAACCTGGGTGTTTTTCACAAACCTTTCCCTGCTCTTCCAGCAGCTTTTGGGCCACCAAACATCAGTATTTTGAGCCAAAACCAAGCACCAACCTCCGAGGCTGTGAGCCAGTGTGGAAGTGCCAAAAACTGCAGTTCCTCTAATGGCCACTAGAGGCTGGCTCTGAAACAGGGTAGATCCCCATAGACTCCCATGTTAAAATGCTCAACTTCACAGCAGAAATAAACATGTTTACAGCTTGATGCAATGAACAGTTTTGGTCTTTATAGGTTATTTCAACATTTGTGTGACTGTAAAGGTGGTGAATTTTTAAATAACTCAACCGTTTGCAGCTGGTCGCTGCTGTCTGTGAGTCAGATCCACCTCTCGCTCCTCCACACCTCCAACGTCTCATCCGAAAACAGTCGCTTCTGGCTCCAAAGAAACTTGAGACTTCAAAACAGCAACCAAAGACTGATGTCACGGTAGCTACATCCATAATTTAAACAGTCTATGACCAAAACATGATTTTAACTAAGTGATTTTTGTACCCAAACCTAACCACATCTTCACCAGCATAGTTGAGAAACACTAAGTTTTAACATATCCACTACAAAAAAAGTGTACGAT
Organism: Plectropomus leopardus; assembly: GCF_008729295.1. Taxonomy (NCBI): domain Eukaryota; kingdom Metazoa; phylum Chordata; class Actinopteri; order Perciformes; family Serranidae; genus Plectropomus; species Plectropomus leopardus. Next base: position 33,384,790 of record NC_056468.1, on the reverse strand, counting down.
TGTATCCATGGTTTGCAGAAACGTACAATGCGAACATTGTCTGTGGCGATTGGGTTGCCCAAAACTGAGTATAAATCCGCAGCTTCAACGGCCTTCACTCCTCTGGTTTCTGGCTTCCACATCATTAGGGGCCATGTTCACGAACGTGATTTTTCTGAGGTAAACGAAGCTTCTCAGCTCAAAAAACGCTTTGTCACCAAAGTGCTCTCAAACGCTCCCAGCTGGGCGTTTTCTGGTGAGAGCCTGACGTTTTCAGCTAAATAAAAAAACACACATTTGGTGGACGCGGCCCCTTATGGAACCTGACTGCAGAGATTAAGAGCGTAAATAAAGTCTGATGCTGATGTTTGCTGATGAGTTAGTGCTCCAGTTTAACCAAACATGTTGAGTCATGGTTAAAATCAAGTTCTCCCAAACCAAACTGGGAAAACCAAACTGGAACCTGGTTTTATGCTCGGGGGCATTTCATCACCGTGAAACCTTAAAGGACTTTCCAAAAACTGTTGCCGCACAATGATGTAGCAGCAAGATGTGAAAAATCAGACTGTATGTATGCAAAATTATATGTATAGGGGGTGTCCACATACTTTTGGCCACATTATGTGTCCCTGCTTTGATTCACCAAAGCTTTTTAGCTCACAATTTTAAGGTTTGAACTTCCAAAACTACTGCTGCAACATGCAGGAAATATTCAAGTCATTAAAAAAATTAGATCGAAATCACGTGTCTACATACTTTTGGCCATATTTAAACGTTTGGAGATGGCGATGAGGTGAATACGTTGGTCGTTAGAGGTGATTAAAGGGGTCAAACATGGTTATGTACTCGTGTTTTGGCAGCGTGTTGCAGTTCCTGTCAGTCTCTCAGGCTGTGCTTCACTAAACGTGACTCATCTGACGGCACGCCGCGTCATCCGCGAGGTTACGATTGGCCGTCGCTCTCAGCTTGTAGGTTGTTCTTGGACTCCCCGTTGGTCCGTGGGGACTGGAGGCGGTCCGGGAGCAGGACCTCCACGGTAAAGCTGACTCTTTTGGCCTGGAAGATGCTGTAGGTGTTGTCAAATCTCAGAACGTCTGAGTGAAACAAACAGAGCGGCGTATTTACTGCCGGATCTCGTGGTTACACGTCAGAAATCCTCCTGTATGTCGAGTGTTTGGTTACTCACACACTCCTGGGCGTTCGCAGGTCAGCGATCCGTCCTCGGGCACCAAGTGGGAGTTGTAGCGCTGGCTGGGCACGACTTCCTGCATCTGAGCCGCCTTCTTCCATTCGCCCTTTTTGGTCTTCAGAAACACCCCGAAACCGATGTCTGCGCTCTCGGTGGCAAACTGCCACCTACGGAGAGAGCAAAGACAGATTCTCAGATCAGTTTAATGCTGCTTTTTTGAGTCCTGAATTTCAGTTATTTCAAAAGTGCAAAAGTACAGTACACATGCAGTACACCAATTACTCAACCGTTACGTTAAATTATGTTGAATTTATGAGGAAAACACAGTTTTTCTTGCGTGCCTCCGCAGTGACAAAAACTGAATATATTCCAGGTGAACTAAAGTCCTATGCACCGGCAAAAAAAACAAAAAACAACCAAAAAACTCTCACAGACTCTGGCAGTATAATCAGTCTCATTTATCCGGTCGTATGCTCCGAACCTCCCAAACGTAACAAAAGTACTTTTGTTAAAACCTTTTAATTTAAAACACTTCATCTGTGCAAAACTGTTCATGCAGAGGTGTTTTAAATATCCCTTTATTTACTTAATATTATTATATTCTATTTTGCATTATTGCTTTTTTTTGTCATTAGTCTTTGTTGTATTTTACTGTAAAATGTGAATTAAGGGTTTTGTTTGTTTGTCTGTTTCTCGCTGTTGTTGTTGTTGTTGTTGTTTGTATTTATGTCTCTGTCTTCTTGACATCTCCTGACACATCTTTTCCTTTAATGTTTCTTTTATTCAACTGGATTTCATGAAGTGTTATTTACATACAAACTAAATAAAATAAAAATAAATTTAATTAAAGGGGAACAACTGCCATTAAAAAAAATCAGGAGAGATGACATCTGTAAACATTAGTAAAAGATGTCTTTTTGGGTGATATACTAAAGTGTGACATTTTTATGCCAATACTATGACTTCTACGACTAAATACTACTTTCTATTTCTATTTGCTATCCAGAGAATCAACCCACGTTTAGTTTTCCTCAGAATTATTGTAATCTAGGACGCGTCGTCAACGGAAACCGTTGCAAAATGCTCAATGGAGGTAAACAGCAGAAGCAAAACCGTGGATTACATTTTAACCTGCGAACTTTTGTTCTCTTATCACAGATATTTGTTTTTACCCCCAAAACAAACATGGAGCAACTATTCCTCCCTCGACCTCTCCAGCCGCGCCTCCTCTCTTTACAACCTGTGAAATACGACGTGACACTTCAGGCCAAGAAGAAAACCGTGACCAACTTTTCTGGTTCTGAACCAGTTTATTTTGGGTCGAAAAGCTCTGAATGACTCAAAATTAGATGCCCGAACCAGAGCAGAACTGGTTCCATGTTGGTGGAGAAGCGATATCATTTTCATACGAACAGACGAATCTCCAGAGCACGACGTCTGCACCAGAAACATTTTCACAAAAGCAGAAAAAAATCGGGATTTTGTGTTTGTGGCAGCTTTTGTTGGGGTTCATTATTCATGCGAATACTGTCGAAAAGTTGTTCATGAAAACGTCAGACGGTTGAGCGTTTTTTTGGTCGTCAGCGCCGCAACTAACAATTTTTCAGACCTTAACGTCACATCTTCAAACTGTTTGTCCAAAAAGATATTTAATTAACAAATATATAAAATATTAAATCAGCAAACAAACTTTTTCTTTGTACATTATTGCTGCTGCAGTGATAAAACACAGCTGACCTGAGAACGCAGCCCGGGAACAGGATCTCGTAGTCCAGCTGTTGGGAGGAACCTCGGCTGACGGTCAAACATTTCTCGTAATCGACTTTAACATGGTCCCGCACGTAGTAGGAGGGGGGAACAGGGCCGACGTGGTTTATCTGCAGCCGAAAAGGAAACAGGTTAGGAAACGGGTGTTAAAAAGTGAAATATATGAAATGTTTAAAGTCGGGGGCGAAGGAGAAGTGAGGAAAAAGAGGAAGACATCACTTACTGTGACTGTGACATTTTCTGAATGCTTGTAATCGCACGTTTTTTTGCGTAAAAAGACAAAAGTTCTCCCTTTTTTCCAGTTTATTTAAATAAATAAAATGTGAAACAACTTAAGTGGTTTGTCAGTGCTGCACGGTGCAGTACAGCAAACCAGCCAGCAGAGGGCAGTGATGACTGAGTGGGATCAGTTTAATCCAGCAGGTGATCATTAACCCTTTAAAATCAAAGCATTAAAAACAAAACACAGGAAAAAAAAATGCAAATTGCAGGAAATTTGTAAAAGCCAATAAGAAAAATACCTGAATTTTTGAAAAGGGGAAAATTAAAAAAAAAAAAAGAAAAATGTCTAGAACACTATATTCACAATTACTGTAATTATATATTTAGATTTAAAGAAAAATATTTATGCTTTTTCCCCCAATTTTGAGCACTTTTTTGGGGTCATTTCTTGTTTTGTTTGTTTTTTAATCTCTTTTCTTTTTTTTGGTCTGGTAATTTCATTGTATTCCACTTTTTATTAATCTCTTGCTAATTTTTGGGCCATGCCTTATTAAGTAGCTCAGGTTTCAGAGGGATAACATCATATTACAGCTACAGTTACGTACAGCTCATAAAGTAGTTTCACACCTGCTCTGAAACATCATTATAAGGAAGTCAAACTCATTTGAAACCACTTCTCTAAAAGTCTTGCAGAAATGTGAAATGCAACAGAACTGTTGTTGGGAAACTGTCACAAAAAAAGAAGAAAATATGCAGAAATAACATAAAAGAACAAAAACAGACATTGTCATTAGAGAGCAAAGATTCATCAGGCATCTCCAGATTTTTGATTCTTTACACCACTCGTGCAGATTTGACTGAAGCTGAAAGAAGAAAAGTGTGAGAACAACTTTACATACAAGATGCATAAGGCTCAAGAGTTTTTAAAGCGAGGAGACACAAAGATTTGAAGTCAGAAATCCTCTTTCCTGCAGATCGCTGCAGTGTAAAACAGACAGGATCCCCCACGACATAAACAGCACAGGACGACGTGACAGTCTTTGTGCAAAGCTAAACTAGTTTTCTTTTGTTTGTAGCTTCATATTTAACATTCACACGTCCGACTGTACTTTGCAAAATGTCAAACTATTCCTCTAACAGCAAAACTCTACAGCCTAACCAGAATAATACAGTACAATGTCAAGGACACACAGGTAGCTAAACTAAAAAAACAGAAAAAAAAGACAAAAAAGAGAAAAACACTTTGAGGCTGAGAATCGCAACTTTCTTCAATCTTGAATGAAGCCGAATTGAATTTCTCTCTTCCTGTTCCTCATGCATCCAGGGCCCAATTATTTATCTACAGAAACAAATGCACGGTCAGTTTTCTCGCCCAGAGTATCACCTACAAGTGCGACTACTCAACTACTCAACTACTCAACTACGCTCTATGTTTGTCGCTCCGTTAAACATTTTGACTGCAGCTTTTGCTGTTTCTACGCAGCGATGCAGCAGGGATGAAGTTTTTCTTGATAAGTTTAAGCGATTCATTTCTCACATGCACACAGCAAACTATATGTTCAATGGCAGGGTTCCCACAGTCATTGAAAACCTGGAAAAGTATTAAAATGTCACAGCACACTTCCATGTCTGTAAAAGTCAAATATGTCTACGGAAAAAAAAGAAAAAAGCTAAATTATCTTAAATGTGTTTAAGATTTTGTTACAGAATTATTGTTATTTTCAGCACTTTTTCCAGGTCTTTTTTTTTGTTGTTTGTTAGGTTTTTTTAACTTTCTTTCTTTTGTTTTTTTAAACTAGATTTCAGGTAATTTTCTTTTACATTTTACTAATTTCTTGCTAATTTTTTTTTTCTCCTCTCAAGTTGCTCATTGCCTTCTACCCATGTTTTTGTAAGAAATCCAGCCGATTTGCTCAGGTTTCAAAGGGTTAAAGATGCTCAGACGAGGAAAGTGGGATTTCAAGAATTGGGGAATCTTAAAATAATTAATCTCATCTATTTAAAAAGAATAATAATTTAAAGAATCAATTTTGTCAAACTCATGGGAATAAAGGCTGTGAAATCCCAAACACGGAGTGAGAAACAGGAAAATTACCAACAGATTATTTCTACCCAGATTTTTCACAGGACGACAAACGAAAATAAAATGTCATTAACGTTTTTTTTCTTCAGTTTTGGTTATTGTAAAATTGTTAAATTTGATGCTGAGTGGCATTAAAAAAATCTTAAAGTATTGAATCTAACTTCCCTTAAGTTGGTTTACCACGTCTTTTAATTTTGTCCTCACTCTCCATCGCTAAAATTATGTTTGAATAGAGAATAAAGATGTCCGAAAATAAACTTAGTTTAAGAGGGGCAAAGAAAAAAATGTTGAGTCATGGAAAAGTCATGGAAAAGCCTGAAAATTTTTTCACAAAGATTTACGCTGAACCCTGATGAACCCAAACATGCATCATTTTTCCATCAGTTCCTCGTGGTCGGTGTGAATGTACGGCAGAGGGAACGTGGACTCGTGATGTGTGCAGCTGTATTGATCCGGTCTGCCCGTCCAGAACAGTCCTTGTGTTGTCATTGAGCGGCCGCGGTCAAACTGGCTCATTGCTATTGTGTAACAGGATCCTCGCCACAGCCAGCGTTGTTAGCAGCGTCTCGTCCCCTTTTGTTCTGTCTGTAGCCTGAATGTGACGTTGGATTATTCCTGTTCACGTTCTCTGTTTGGTCGTCACAAACTGGAAAAGCCGGCAGGTTTTGGGAACTCGCATCAAACATAGTTTGCCAGTCAAATGTGAAGCCACAATCTTTCTAGTGCAGTTTGCATATTAGACAAACAGTGTCTCACCAAAGCAAAGCTGCAGAACTGCCTGAGCACAGGATGCAAACTGTTAAAAACCAAAGGGCGGGACTCACAAATCTACAACAACAGAGTCCTGCTAAAGAAAACTATCCGAAGCAGCAGTAATGTGGCCTGTTTCAGTCACAGGGGGGCCGATGAGCTGTTTTTGGATTCAGACTTGTATCTTTTGCAGAGTTGTTGCCACTTCTGACTTTTGTAAAAAGCATTTGCCACGTTTTTTAAAGACACAGTTCAGTCATTTTTCCTCTTTCCTGTAGTGCTGTTGATCAGTCTAGATTGTTTTGTTGTGAGCTGCTGAGTGCTGGAGATATCAGCCGAAGAGATGTCTGCCTTTTCTCTAATATAACGGAACTAGATGACGCTCGGCTCGTGGAGCTTAAAACACCCCAAAAAAATGCATTTGAAAAACTCAACAGCGATGTCTCTCTCCAAAAATCATGACCTGGTTACTCAAAATAATCCACGACATCCTTGTTGTGAGCTATTTCATGTTGGAACTATTTTCTTTTTTCTGAACAACATCCGCCAAAAGGACGGCCAAAAGGAGTTTTCAATAAAGTCAATAATACTAAAAGAAATGTAAATAGTATAAAATTAGATAAAAATAGTAATACTCCAAGACATAAAAAGCCTTTTTTATCTGCAAAATGGAAGCTGCTTAAAGCTTATTAACGCGTGAGACTGTGCAGTTTATCAGTCTCATCAAAAACAGAATTTAGGACTTTAAATATTTACTTTCATCACAATCTTTCTCACAAGCTGAAAAAATGATTTAAAGCCTCAATAACAATGATATATTATGAAACCACTGGTGAAAGGCTCTGCAAAAATGACTTTAACAAACTAAATTCAACCTGATTTTAAAAAATGACTTAAAATATTCAACATCTAGTGGCAGATTACTGTTTATTTAACAGGATGCTGTTTAATATCTTACTTAACGAAGAAGTCCTTTCAGGCCGTTTTCAGTAAATCTTCGGGTGTTTCCACACAGGTTTTATTTAGTTCGGCCTATTCGAACTTTGGGCCCGAGTGCGGTGCGTCGGGGCCGGTGTGCACACAGCCGTCGCACTGAGGAGGGGGTCTCGGTACGGCTAACAGCGAGCTCTGGTGCGGTCTGTATGTGGTGTGAAAGCGTCCGACCTCGACCTGTTTGAGCTAAAAAGGCTCCCGTAGTTAACTCGGCTGTGCACTGCAGGTTTTCCCGTGAGATTTCACAACAAACATGGCCAGTAATCGATGAGGAGGTCACGGTTCAGGAGGATTAATCTGTTTCTCCTCCTGAAATGTCTTAAAATGCGCATTCAGCGTCTCCCGTGCATCAACTCTATATCGTCAAGTCGCAGCCGTGCTTCAGTTTGTGCCATTCGTTTGTCGAATGGCACATACGAACGATAACGAGTAACGACCAGCACCAGGAACAACACGCGCCGTTGTTTTGGCTCCATCGTGCACATTTATTCCTCTTTACCTCTCAGCACTTATTTTTACGTCCGGGAGTCATGGAAACATGACGCTCTGCCAGTGGTGCGGCCAAAGACGTGTGAGCTGGTGCGCACTAAGGGAACGCTCTGACATGTAAAAACTACGTTAGGGTTGTTTTTTCACACTTATTTTGAGGACTAAAAGGAAAACACCCTTCAGGACTGAAGCCCCATCAGAGCTGAAGTTGACCGCAAAGAACGAACTGACGATGTGAACTCCCTTTTCCATCGGACCACTGTCGCAGGACTGCGTTTGGTTTGTTTATTCATACGTTAAAACAATCAAAGAGGACAAATGTTCATTAATGTGTCAATGAATCAGTCTCAGAAGAATCAGGCAGCACCTGCAGCAGATACTTGTCTCCTCCAACTCATCATCAGCCCACCTTAAGTGCCAAAATAACCAGCACCCATGGGAGTGCAGTTTGGTTTTCTGACTCACCCGGGTGCGACAGCGTGGATCTCCGTCAGGATCCGTCAGTTTGCCGCCGTATATCACCGGCAGCTCCTCCTCATCAATGTGCTTCAGTAAAACCTCCTGCCAGTTAGCTGCAGAAACGACAACGTTTCATCAGAGAGGACGTAAATCAAAGTGTTTTGATTGGGAAGAAATATTCTTTAAAATAAGACGCAGCGACGTCTCGTGTCTCACCCCCGAGGATGTAGATCTTTTGCCTCGTGTTCTCGCTCAGGAAGTGCTTCACGAGGTTGTAGGCCACAGGAAAGAGTTTGGGTGCTGCAGGAGAAAAAAAAATCAACAGTGTTAACCAAACCAGCAATAATCGAAACTCTGGCTTCTCAAAGCCAGGATACACTGATAAAAACACAAATACAAACACAGAAACAGTTTAAATGACTCCTGTTTTATGAAGGAAGGACAGATTTACCTTTAATGACGAAAAGCCTCTTTAGGCCTTCTGGGTAATTGTCTTCAAACATCTGGAGGATCTGGTGACACAGAGGAACATTTACTTTATTTGGAGACGTTGACCGACGTAACAGTCAGTCTGCACTAAGTGTGTGTGTGTGTGTGTGTGTGTGTGTGTGTGTGTGTGTGTGTGTGTGTGTGTGTGTGTGTGTGTACCTCTCCAAATGTTTCTATAGCCGGCTTCCATAAGTGCTTCAGACCCAGACCCTCGACGTCGTAGATCATCGTGATCGACTCCACGTTCCTCCCAAGCTGAAAAACAGGAAAATTTAATCTCAGGAATTTATTATAAAACTAGATATACTGCTATACGGTTGAGTTATGGCCAAAAACATCTTGTATGAGGTCACCGTGACCTTGACCATGACCCTTCAACCCCGAATTTGAATAAATTACCTCAAGGTGTTCTGGAGATATTGCTTTAATGTAAGATCACTGTGACCTTTGACCACCAAAATCTAATTTAATTTTGTAAATATTACAGCTATATATTATTTGTTTTAAAAAAAAAAATGTTTTGTTTTTGTAACTTAGCGTTACTTAATTTTGAACATTGCTATGGCCTCCATTCATTTCGGATAACCTAAATTTAATTTAATTTAATATTACGAGTTAAATCTCATAAAATTTGCCTGTTTTTCTTGTAAAACTATGACTTTATTCTTGCAAATTATGACTTTTTTTCACGTAAAATTACAACTTTATTCTCATAATATTACATGTTAATTCTCATAAAATTTGACTGTTTTTATTGTAAAACTATGACTTTATTCTCGTAATATTATGACTTTTTTCTCATAATATCACTTTTTTAATCTTGAAAAAAAAAATGTTTTCCTCAGTGTGACCCTTAAACTCCGTTCCTCCTTCATTTTTCCCGTGAGGTCGTGCTGGAGGCAGGCAGAGTTGCATAGTGAACGCTAGCAAATAAATTTGAACATATTTTTTTCATTTTCCTATAGTTACACTGTGCAGTCAGAATTAATTAACATAAAAACAAAAAAAGGTATTTCTAGAGTCTTAAAGTGTGACACGCTTCCTCCGCCTCTATTAACACCATCACGCTCCGCCAAACACACATTTAAGTATCGAGGAGCGTTGGGCTTTTGTCCTGTGGTCTCTGTCTCTTACCCTCTGCGACTGGACGTTACAGTCCTTCTGCAGGAGCTCGCAGTCTCTGATCTTGGACTTGATGAAGTCCTGCTTGGAGGCGGACAGGAAGAGGCCTTTAGGGTCCACTGGTCCGATGACATCATACCAGATGGGACTGCCCTCGCGGTCGTGACCACACATCCCTCCTGACAGATACTTCTCTATAACCTGTAAGCGTTTTAAATGTCTTCGTCACACGTTTATTTGAGGAAAATATTTCCTTAAATGACTCTGAAGTAAACCGAACCGACAGCAGGTTTTTGTTTCTGATGTTTTGTTGGCGTTTACCTCCGGTGGACGCCAGTCTGTCAGTATTGTGTCCACTTTCATCTGTTTCCTGAACTCCAAATGCTGGAAGAAAAGATCAGTGCATGTTCAGTTCAGCAAAACTATTAACCCTTTGAAACCTGGAGCTACATCACTGTCCCTGAGCTGCTCTCAGAAGTATTTAAACCTTTTAACTGTGAGTAAATTGGTGCAATTTCTTTCAAAAACAGGAAAAGGGCGATGAGCGTATGGTAATAAAACTTTTTTTTTTTTTTTTTTTTTAAAGACTTTTTTTTAAAGCTAGGAAAAAAAGTCTAGGAAAAAATAAAAGGAGCTTGGAAAAAACTATGAATGAATCTTTTTTGAGAACGTGTATAAACAAAGCAAAACAAAACACACAAATAAAAGCAAAGAAGCCTTACGGCCAAGTGCAGTAAACAAAAACAAGACAAATAAAAAGGCCTTTACAAAAGCCCAGTTTTATATACGACCCAGTACAATATAAACAGATTTCACCCCTTTTATGTACAACCCAATATAATATACAATATAAACACACACACACACAAGCAAACAAGACCTTTAGCAATTAAAGTGACCATTTTTTATCATATTTATCATGATCATAAATGCATATTTGAATTTGTTAAAAATTTATTTAATTTTAAAGATTTTTTTTGTTCGTGGTCATTTCCATCTTTGTTTGTTATTTAACTTTCTTTAACGTTTGTTTTTTGGGGGGGGCAGGTAATTTTTTTGTACTTTTACCTAAAGTTTGCTCATTTTTGGGTCATTTCGTTGCTCATTGTCGTTTTCTTATGTTTTTGTAAATAATAAATCAAACCAATTTGCCTAAGTTATACAGGTTTAATAAGATTTATAATAAACACATTAAAACTTCATGTGTTTTTTTTTTTTTACTTCTTTGATAGACAGCATGCACAGTGGCAGATCCGCGCGGCACAGTGCTGATTTAAATGGCTTAGTGGTTTCAGACAGTAGGTGATGTTGAAGCTGCCTCGTCAGCAGGAAGAGGATCAGTTATGTGCCGCCGTGTACAGACTACAGTACACACATGTCCGCCGACGCATGCATGCAGGCCACGTTGATGTATATATTTACATGTTTGTTGATAGCCTGGTTGATATATTTAAGTAGCTATGTAAAAGATAATTTCAGCTACAAGGGCAAGAAATAATAAATATGATATGATATGTCATTTCTAGCCTGTATAATTACATAATTTGATATATATATATATATAGATATGTATGTATGTTTGTTTGTATGTATGTAGGGGGAGACATTGGCTTTTTATAAGCACATTGTAGTTTAATTTAACTAAAGTTTGTTTAAGATGAAGCTTTTAATTTTTATATAATGCTGGATAGTTTCATAAATAATAATGCATCATACGATTATTACAGTGCAACACACCTTGGTCAAATGAAACTGTAAATGTCCTTTTTTGTATCGGATAATAATATTGGATAATTTAATGATATATTGACTACCAAGTTAACTATGAGGGCAGAAAACAAAATAATCCTTCATTAATTGTAATTGTGATATTGATTTGAGGTCATATCTCCCTATTTCCTATTTCGAATCAACAATTTCTTTGTGAAATCGTGGACGATCACCTCCCAGAAATCCCACGTATAAGGTGTTTGCCTTTCCGTTATTACTCCCATGACACGCCTGCGTCGCCTTTGAAATAATGATGGCTGAAATAGAAATAAACCTGCTAATGATCTGAACGTCATCGCCATACTTTTGTTATTATGAGAGGAAAAGTCACATAACATCACTCAGTCATCTCACTTTGTGTTTTATCGACATTTTGGAAATATCGCTTAAGTTTTGCGCAGATCTGTAGTGGAAACCCACCTTGTGTTACCTGATTCAGATTCATTTTTTTAAATTAAAATCTTCAACAGTATTACTTTTAGTGCACACACTGTTTTTGTGTGTGTGCCGATTTGTCGGTAATAATATGCCAAATTTGTCTCTCTCTCTGAAGTTATTCTGCCCCCTAGTGGACACAAATCCGTTCATTCAGCTTTAAGTGAGGTGGCTGTAAATCTTACTCGTTATTTTAAGTACTCTTTTAATCCCGTTTATCTATATCTTATCTCCTCAGGCAGCTGTGATGAGTCAGTTTCCCCACAGCGAGCTGCTCCTCTCTAATCTGCAGCCGCCCCTGAGCTGATGAACAGTCTGTGCTAACTGCACAATGTGGTCCCTGAAAGAGGAGGTGTAAAACTCCACTTCCAGTTTATCTGCACAGCGTTTCTACAAGAGCGTGACACATGCACACTTTAAAAATGTGTCGCACAGAGAACGTGTTACCTTTCGCAGCATGGCCTCCGACTTCTGCACATTGAAGTTTCGGGCTTGAAGAGACAGAAAAGTGAAAATTACATAAATATGTTGACGTATTAGGGCTTTTTTAATCATGATGATTTGCAGAATTCCTACAGTTAATTGCGATTACTTGCACTTTTTAATCACACGTTTTCGATTCCATTATTTTGCATTACAAAACATTTTGGTCTCGTTAAAAGTTAGTAGATCTTCAGGTCTCTCATCAGGCCTTAATGATAATTAATTACATCCTGCAAACACATGTAAGCAAATCTGATAACGTATGTGGTAACAGTGCATCCTGAAAGTCTTTAAAGTCTATAATGTGTCAGTCATTCAGTCTTTTAAGTACGGTGGACAGATCTTACATGATCACACATTATTCGATCTTAAATCTGAATCTTGTTAAAGAGGAAACTCTCGAAATAACAACAAAGAACAAGTGCAAGATTCGATAGATGATATCTGGAGCACAGCGTTATAGTTTAAGGTCCCAGTTTCTGTTGTAGTATTTTTCCTCCTGAGGAACTAGTTTCTGAATCCTTTTTCTTAAAAGGGAACTTATTTACTGGATAGAGTCAAAAACATTTGATAAAAGTCTCAGAATAGGCGTCAATGAAAACAACCAGTAGCATAACAAAATGTGGTGTGAAAATGAGTTCTTGGAAAGTTTCTCTTTCATTCCTACATGGTTCCTCCTCCATCCACAAACCTCATGGTGATAAAATTATAGGAAATGCTAAAAAAAATTTTAAAAACCCCAATTAATTACTGAGAATAAAAACTCTCTTAAATTGTCATTGATACTCTCTGGGAATAAACGTAACATCCAATAGACCTCTCTGACGAATTAAAACCACTGTGTCACGATGAATGATCCAGAACAGAGCGGTTCACTGACGAAATACTCCGTCTAAGGTGATTAGCTCTGCAGCTGACAGTCAAGGGAGAAAGCACAACAGCGCTGTCGAAATAAGACTTACAACTCACTCCTGCAGTGGATTACGCTGCACCTAATGCTGCGGTCTGGCACCTTAACAAGGACGAAGTGACTTAAAAATAAAAGCACAGAGCAGACTCTGGCAGATGACCAGGCTGTGTGCTATTTTGGGTTAGTAATAAGTGTTATTCTCCCACAAGCTCATCTGAGTGGATAATAACGGTGATTTGTAAGTTCTAACTACTAATATTATACACAGTAGTAGATGTATTTATGTGAAGATCTCTTGTTGCTTCTTAATATGGAAATGAATTCTACTGTATAATGAGCTTATGTGTAATTATTTCACAAGTGCAGAACAACATTTCCTTGTTTTTTAAGGTGACATCAGGTTCTGTGTTTTTCCTCAGATTTCTGTTTCGCTGCAGATATTTTATGATCTGAAATATCGCTACTTTAAAATGGATAGTTTGGATCTTTTGAACTGGGGTTGTATGAGGGACTCATCCATAGTCAGTTTATTACATACAGCAGATTTCAATCAGCACAACCCCAGTTTGGAGAACTGGCAAGTGTGCTGCTGAGTACTGCTGTGGACGAGGGCAGCAGCGAGACATATTTAAACCTTAGCTTTTCATTCGTCTTTTTTTTGATAATTTTGGCTGTGTTCATGCATACGGCTTGAATTTTGGCAAGATTGTGTATTTTTGTTTAATCTTTGAGTTTCCAGCTCAGCTCCTACAATACAATAAATACACTGTGGAAACTAAATAGTTACATTCAGACTTGTAAGGTCAAAAAATGCTCCATTGAAACCCATTCAAACTGACATTTTTGATCCCACAGCCGTCAAAGCAGAAAAACATGCACTGTATTATTTCTGGGTGTCATTCTGGGCTTTTGCCTTGGAATTTGTAATTTTTACTATTTTCCACCCGATGTTATAATTTTTATATTTGGCATACATGTTATTTCCACTAGATGTCTGTTCATTGACACATCCCAGACTGTGATAATATATAGTGTACATTTAAAGTGACATTGAGTTTTTTAGGTGGGTAAAATACATTTAGCTGCAGACCTTGTCCATAGCAGTACATTGCTTAGCTTTGGTGTTTGGATCCCTGTCTGCTTCTCCAAACTGGGGCCGACTGACATTAACTACCACCTCTCCCTTTAAGCTGTGACAGAGCTGCATATTGTTGCTGGTACGAGGAGAAACCAAGTCGGCTTATTATCTGATAAGATTTACTGTAATGATACCGTCAGTATTGCCACACCACTGGTGAAATAAAACACGCAGTTACAAAATGCACTTTGTAACCTAGTTTTGGCTTTAAGATCATCAAACTGACGACCTGATGTTTCAACATTTTAGAGAGATTTTGATAACATGTACTCGAGATAATACGTCTTGCGACATGACTGTAGGTTTTATTCTTGGCTGTCAGTTGTAAAACAACTTGGAGTCTACAGATTATCAGCCTGGCCGATCATTAGGGCCGATATTTGGCATTTTGCAGATTATCTGATCGCCAATAAAATAAGTAATTCAAAATTGCAAAGAAAGTGTCAGCATGGGAGGAACTTTTACATTGTAAAACCTCAGGGAGCTACTTCTGTTTATTCATTTTTATTTAAATTTTCAAAAACGTTGCTGGGAACTTGCTGTATATGATGTTGAACGTTTCAGTTTTGATTTAACATTTGCTAAAGGCATTTAAACAAAGCCTTGTGTTGAGTTTGTTGTATTCCAAATTCCAAATATTTACTGAAAGATTTTCATTTTTATAGTAAGTAAATATCGGTTCCAGATATCAGTTATCAGCCTCATTAACTGCTAATAATCAGTATTGGTATTGGCCTTGAAAAAAAAATTGGTCGACCCCTAAAATAACAGGAAAAAAACCACAAAAATATTATTTTTTTCTGTTGAATGGGAAATGAAAGAGTCTAAAACAGCTTCATGTCTGTAGATCTGATGAGAACACAAGCTTAAGTCAAAGGAAGCGGAAAAAGTCGAATTATTTTTGGTCATCAAAACATCAAAACTGAGTCCAAATGTATTCATGTGACCCAAATGTAAAAAAACAAAAAAACTGTCTGACTGAAACCAGACTTAAGTGGTTTTGGAAAATGCTGCTGTTTGCAAAAATCAGTTTCACTGAACTCTGGAATAAAACGCAGACAGTAGTATGATACTTTGTCCTGACGTAATCCAGTACAACTGATACCAGCGTAAAGTCACTCACAGCAGGAACTGGTGTCATTTACTCGGCTTAGTTTTTATCTCTTAAGGTGGAGCTCCTCAGAGATAAATGTACTTTCAGTTAGACTGAGAGTCATCTGAGGGTAGACGTTTATTCGGTTCGTTCCGCTCAGGACTCGAGGAGGGTCGTTGCCCTCCAGTGTGAGACTCATCTTCTATCATATGACAAAAACAGGGTCTGAAAGGATCTATCACACAGTTAGGCTTTGTGATATTTATTATTTCAATCACAACATCACGAGAAATATGAGCCCTTTACATAAATAGAATGAATAGACCTTCGCCCTGTTTACCTCAGATAAGTTTCCCGCACATTCATTTATTTGAGGACGGCTGCCACAACGAAATCATCGGCCGCCGTCAATTGATTTTTGGAGCCAGACTGGTTATTAGGAGCACTACTGGAATGTACCCAGTGGTGCATGAAGTACCTGCAATACATACTTGAGTAAAAGTACATATTTAAATGTGTGTGTGTGTGTGTGTGTTTTAGTCAGTGTGCCTAGGTGTGGTTCTTAATTGTGTTTTAATGCTTCATTGAGCTGTTTTAAAGATGAATTTCTGTTTTTACTTGAGACAAACAATGAAGAATCTATCTATCTATCTATCTATCTATCTATCTATCTATCTATCTATCTATCTATCTATCTATCACGTGATTATCTTCCTAAACAAATAGTGCAAGTATCACAAATATTTCTTCACCACAGAGCTTATTTCCTGCAATAATCCAACATCCAACGGAAAAATCCCGTAGGCTTTTTGTCAGGGCAACCAGGGCGACTCGAACTTCCACATCTGCCTACAGATAAGCGTCATCCCCGGGGCGCCCTTTTAGTGCTCATTATCATTTGTTTTCAATCAATGGACTGCACTGAGCTGTCCCCAAACAGCTTGAATGGAAATCATCTTTACGTTCATGCTGAAAGAAAAATAACTGGAATCATTCAGAGCGTACATCCACCAAACAAACACCTCATTGTCCGCGTTCTGAGCTGTGACGCTGACCTTCACCACCACCACCACGGTCGCTTAGTTCAGCTTCATTAAAGAGAACAATACGCCTTCACTGCATCTGAACTCTTCTTATGAAACCCTATTGGAGGAAACTTTCGGGGAATTTGAACCCAGAGGAGCAGCAGGGAAGCTGCAGCTGAGTGTGTCCTGGCAGACGGGCGTCGTAGTGCACCTTTAATGTGATTAGCTCTGGATTAGCCTGAAACACAGAGTGCTAAACCTCTGCTGCAGGACTAAACAGAACAAGGCCGCCTTTAATCACTTGCTTCACATTTCCTCCAAAGTCTGATTGTGTAAATTCAAACGTGGCTTCTGCAGCTTTCACAAGGGTAAATTCAAGACTTTCAAGGACCTTTTTTAATACCACATTTCTCACCTCAGATGTTTTCATCAACATGTTTTAGCTTACCGTTTAATCAGAATACGAGATCATTCTTGCCACTGTTTCGTGCACAAGTTTGCACCAACCACCAGCAACATTATTGGTCAGGTGCCGGGCAATGCATTCTGGTAGTTGTAGGTTTTCTACGTCTTGATTAAAAGCATCCTTTTTTTTCTATTTTCTCTGGTCACATAGCACCAATTTCAAAAGTAGTTGCATCTTTCTCCTGCATAGATAGTCTAGTTTATTAAAAGGCTATCTTTCCAGCAGTGAAATGCTTCTTTAAGCTGAAGTCTGTTTTTCAAGGCTTTTTATGACTTGTGGATATCAATCCTCAACTTAGCCGAGGAAGATCTGAATCAGGGAATCAGTCACATTTAGTTTGGAAAAAAACACTGATGTCTTCCTGATTTAGTCTGAATGCTGCTGAGTCACAGAGCAGGCTTGGTTTGTGGTTTGAGCATCGTGTTTAGGCGTGAAAACCATGTGAGTCTCTTTCTCAAACCCTGCAAACAACTCTGTTTACATTTGTTGCATGATGTCCGCTTGTGTAATAAACCACTGCAGCTTCTGCTTTTTGTACAATTAGAGCAGCAACGACAGATGCATGTGGGTTATTAGAGGCAGATAATCACATTTTAGCAGATTATGGAAGAGGTTTTGGTGTTTGTGTGAGTGCAAGTCGTGGTCAAGGAAGAGCCGCAGGTGCCTAACGATTTTTTTTCAACTGACCTCTGAGCCAACGTAACAGGAAGTGGTCATGCTGTGCAGGAAGTTGAGGAAGAATGTCTTGTATTCTCTCTCGAAACTGCAGCCAGAAGAAGGAGAGAAGAAGAGACGTGTGATTGACATGTATATCAACCAAAAGAGGATTCAGTATGAGGAACAGACTGTCAGGGAAAATATTTCATCTTTAAAGTTACAGTTTTGATCCTGCAGGTTAAAAAAAACACTCTTTTTAGTAGTTTTCATCGTCTAATGCTGCTGAAACTATTAATTTTACACACTTTAACAATGATTATTGAGGCCTGTAAACTTTTTCGCACGGGTAAAACACTCAAAACAACTCGACTAGGTTTCACTACATGGCCAGAAGTATGTGGACACCTGTGCATGGAAACTTGAGCATTAGGACTGCAAAATGATCTGCTCATTTCAACCTTTGTACATTTTTTGGGTTGGCCAAAGTTGACATATTTACATAACTTGCTTTGTTGGACCAGCAGATAAAGAATAAAAGATGTTAAGTTTACAATAAATAAAGAGAATCTGTAAGTTTGAGAAGCTGCAACCAATACATTTTTGTCATATTTGCTAAAAAAAAACAAATGAATACAATAACTAAGAACAACTCTTAAACCATGAGCATTTATCTGCTGCTTCTGCAGCCTCCACTCTTATTTTCTTTAGGTTTTCCACCAGATTTTGTAACTTGGCTGTGGGGATTTGCTCCCATTCAGACACAACAACATTAATTAAGCTGTTGTGCAGCAAAGTCTGAGTTTCAGTCATTTTCATTTTTATTTCATTTAAAAATAAACCCTAAAGCTGTTTGATGGGTAGGTTTGTCAAGTTCAGTAGAGTCAAATGCATGTGGACATTGTTATGCTGAAACAGGAAAAAGCCCAAAGCTGTTGCTACAAACTTTTCAAGCAAACTGCTGTCTTAAATACATGTATTATTATATGCTGCAATAGCATGAAGGCCTTGACCAAACCAGAGGGAAAAAAAAGATATAATATTACTTTTTTAAAAGAAAGCGATTAGCATAATAAAAAAGCAACATGTAAATTACTTTAAAAAAGGTGCTAAAATTAAATTAAAGAACACACACAAATATAACATAATTTTAAATATAAAATTATGAATACAGCTTTCTAAACACTTGATTTCTTTCTAAACATGGGAAAAAGGCAATGAGCAACTTAACAAGAAACAGCTCAGAAATTAGCAAGAAATTTGTAAAAAGTTATAAGAACATGTACATGAGAATTAGAAGAAAAAAGAATGACCATGGATGAAATTTAAATAATAATAATAAATAATAATAATAATAAGAAGAAGAAGAAGAAAAATAAATGATAATTTTGATAATTCTGGACTTTTTAAAATTTTGATTTCCCATCCACAATATCTGATATTGCCTAATATTGAATAAATTCCAAGTAATTTTCTTGTCACTTTTTACTCTTTTCTCGCAATTTGCCAAGTTGTTTGTTTCCTTTTCTACATGTTTTCAAAAGAAATCAAACCAATTTTTTTTAAATGCTTTCGAAAGGCGTTTAAATCCACCACAACAAAACTGATGTCCACCCAGGTCCTAAAGGGTTAACTTTGCCTTTATTTCCTCTTTGTATGTTTATTTCATGCAGCAAACACCAAGATAAACTCCCTGTAAGTAAACACTTTGTCATAAAACTAAATTTGATTCTTATATAACAGGTGCAAAAATGCCAAAAAAAAAAGAGAATTATAATAAAGTGCTATTACACCATAAAGTTAAATTATTATTAATAATGGTATTATTATTATAGCCAAACTTGCCTGCACCAGCGCTTCAGCCTGTTTAGGACTGAGGTCTCCGACTCTTCCGCTCATGTCTGCAAACAGAGGATGCAGCTCAGATGAAGACGGAGCTCCCTCGGATGAGCAGACTGACACTCCGGGAGAGAAACAGCACCGTCACCGTTAACCGTGACAGGCGGCTGTCTGTCGGTAACGCCTCCCCGGTGATGCTCATTCGCGGAGCGGCTGCAGTATCGAGGTGTCCTCGCTGTCAGCCGCCTGCAGGTGCAGAAAAAACGTAAACACGACACTCGTACCGCCCATCAGAGATCCGGTCCAACCGCCTGACTCGGCCAAAGATAGGAGACATGACGAGAGGTCTTACTCCTGTCGAAAAGGAGGAACCAAACTAACTTTTAGTCCATGTGTTATTTGACACCTGAGCAAATTGGTTTAATTTCTTACAAAAACAGGGGCAAGAGGGCGACAAGCAGCTTAATAAGAAATGGCCCCAAGAATAGCAAGACATTTCAAAATAATAAACAGTTAAGAGAAAATTACTTAAAAATAAGCACAATAAAGAAAAGTTTTTAAAAAAGAAAGTGCTAAAAATCTATCTTTTTCTTTTTCCTAAAATGTCATTTAAAATATCTAATTAAGATAATTATACATATAGTTCTTTGGACATTTTTTCCCTTGTATTTTTGTGTGTGATGTTTTTAGCGAGGACATTGTAACTAAACAGTTTTATCACATGATCAAGAGATGTGTTCACTGTCCCATCTTTTTAAAACAAATAGCATACCTATACCTTAAAACCAGTATATTGCGCAGTATATCTCAGTACAGTTTTCCAAAACCTTGATCCCCGCTTTTAACCCCTCCAGTTTTACACTTGTCAGATGCTTGATTTAACACATATTTAGACAATAACATGTAAAGAAACTGTCACTCAGTTAGTCATAATTTAATCGATTAAATGACTAATTAAACTGATTTAATTTTGCCATTTGGTAAAGTGAAATGTAAACTTGTTCCACTAACAAGCAAAGTACAGTTGATGAGATTGTGAACAAACCGTTGAGTGATTCATCTCCACTTAAAAAAATGACAATCTTTGGTGTTAATCTGAAAATATCGCACATGCGCAGATGTAACAAGAACTTGATGAATGAGTTTTTTTTTCATTTTCAATTCAATGATGGAGTTGTTCCCATAGCTACGACTGCTACTTAAGACTAATATATTTCCTCAGTTTAGCCAAATGTCCTAAAAAGGAGGCGACATGTCTGCACATGCTAAATGGAATAGGATTAGATTTTTTTTTAACTGATTTACACAAAATATCGCAATATTACTTTAAAAAAAAGAAGTAACAATCTTGAATAGTTTGACGTGTTTAAACAAAACTTTAGTTGTGTTCAGAGCCCTTTAAGAGATGTTTATTCTAGTGCACTAGTTGTATTTATAATTTATAATATTGTGGCTTTAAATCGAAAACGGAAGTATGAGACGGCATCCTCTCAAATTGATATAATCTTTGGTTGCACGAAGTCTTTGATTTAAAAAAAACGTAACTAAACTAATGAAACATCCGGTTTTTATGTTTGAATTGAAATCGTTTTATTTCAGTGTGACACCTATTCATTTAAAATAACTATATAATACCTTATTCATTAAATTAATTGATTAAAATTATGGAAATGCGTCTCTACCGGTTTGTATACAAGATAGTAATCCTCTCGCTGTTTCCGGTCGAGCCGGAAGCTGTTTTTTGTTGTTTACATTCTTCGAGGGGTCTGGCTAGCCAACTATGACAAAAATGCTAGGAGCTTTTCCAAAATAAGGGGTCACAGCTGATGGGGTTTATGTATTGATAACAGTATTTATCGGTGTTTTCTCTCTGCTGTTGTTCGGGTCATGGCCGCAGCTCGCTGCTGTCTCTGGCTGACGTTACCCCTCGTCCTGCTGCGGTGGCCGGGGCTGCTGGTCGCGGCGGAGCAGGTCGCTTTGGTGGAGGTTTTCCTGGAGCAGCGGCCCGGTGTCAGCACGCTGCTCCAGGGGGAGGTGGTGGAGTCCGGCAGCTGGAGCTCCGAGCACCGGGAGGGGGACCGGGATGAGCTGGAGGGGGAGCTGGTCCTGGTGAGCCAGAGAGGAGTCATTTATTATCCAAACTACAAAGACCATGAACACTTTCAAAATAGAAAAAAAATAGAAAGTTTTTTATGAGTGATCATCTTAATTATTATGTTAATAAATATGGTATTCAGGAACAAAATTACCAAATTTATGAACACTTTTTTCAGTCAGTTGCTAATAAAAAAAAATGTTCTTCCAAATTAATTTTTCACATGATTTTAAAGTAATTCTGATCTATGAAATGGCACATTCAGGTGGTAACTGGCAGATGTCAGACTATTATATATATGCTGTATTTTTTTAAATCAATGGATTAATAATGTACAGAAATGGCAACGTGTTAGCAAAATATGACACCAGAGCCCTCTAAAATAGCCTTTATTTTTTTTTTCTAGAGACTTGCTGATCACTTAAATTACTTGAGTATAAAGTTTTTGAAAAACTCACAGCGTGTCAGTGGCTGAGTGGTTAAAGCAGGAGCCCCATGAATAAAGGAAGTGTCCTTTTGGGTCTCAGGTTCAACTCCCGCTCAAGGCCCTTTATTGGATGTTGTCCCCACTCTCTCTCCCCCTTTAACACTGTTGATTTCTTCTACAAAACACACACACACACACATAAATATATATATACACACACATATATATATATATATATATATATATATATATCGGCATATTGTGCATCCCTAAAATTAAGGCCACAAATGTGGGCATAAACTTAAATACTTAGATAAGGATACTATTTTACTCTGAGCAAGGCAAGTTTTGGGTACAAATGTTGCGCCTGTTTTCTGTCTTTAGGTGCAGAGTGAGGAGACGCAGGTGAGCGCGGGAAAAAGCGACGACGACGAGCAGGAGCCGTGGATCGGAGTGGTTCCCGTGGAGATGGACGACAGCAAAGCCTCCACCGGAAACCAGGAGTCCTTTGCTGATGCGATGGTCAATAAGGTAAGAAATTCAATTTCCTTTGAATCTGTAGAGCATTTTGTTATTACTAACATTGACTTTTGTTGGGAGAAATGTAACATGAATCCTCTCTGTTAAAGATGAAGCGAGCGTTGGTCCTCGGAGCTTCTGCGCTGATCATTCTGGCTCTCAACCAAAACACTGTCAGTGAGGTAAATCTGCACAAACTCAGCAGCTTTTGTCTCAAAATGTGCCATCGTGGAGTTCTAAAACCCTGTCATTCACGTGTTTTTATTTTGTGGTGTACTTGGGAAGAACAGAACTTGACGAGCTCTATCAAAAAAAGATTATAAATTACATTGATACTGGCTGGAAACTTTAATTTTTTTGTTTATTTTGGAAAATAATTGAAGAAATGAAGCTTTAAAGACATTTTGTGCAGGTCATTTTTTTTCATTTTTAAAAAAATATTATTTATAATTATTAGTAGTATTTATTTATTGTTAAAGACTTTTTTAGGCTTTTGCCTTCATTTGGAAAGACAACTTTACAGAACAGAATATCTTTATTGTCATTTTACAGATGAATACAACGAAATTCACTTGCACTGCCTGAGTCGGGCTCAAATAGAATAAAAGTGTGTAAGATAAATAAATAGTAAATAGTAAAAATATTATACATAGTATTAAGACATACAGTATCAACATTCATACACACAGAGTATTGCACAGGATTTTAAGGGGCTTCTGAGGGAAGTGCTGAGTGTTTTAGTCAGTGTGGTGACGGCAAAACCAATCAATGAGCACCGACTCGAGGAGTGCTGAGCCGCTGCATGTACGCGTGCCGCCATATTTCACTAAGCATAAAAGTGGGCGTAAGAGAGGGGATGACGTGCAGCAAGTTGGAGTCGAACCCTCGGCTGCTGCAGCGAGGACACAGCAACTGAACATGCGGCGCACCCGCTCTACCAGGTGAGCTAACAGGCACCTGCAGGTCAGGTTTTAAATCTGCCTCTTTCTGCTGTAGATGGATCTGTCTCAGGTGCTCTCCAAGCCCATCATTGTGATCCAGACATCTGAAAATGTCACCAAGCTGATCGGAGCTCTGCTGAGGTACCAAACATTTGATTACTTATCACTGAACATTTGATTATTACTCTTTTTTTTTATATGTTTTTTTTTAAGAAAATAAGCCAGTTTCCAGAGTTCACACAGCTGAGTGACACCAACGCCACCAAATCCCTGCAATTTCTTGTGTCACGTTGTTGATGATGGAATATTTCCTGCAGTCCAGCGCACAGCATTTCATACATAAATTATCAATAAAGAAAATATCTAAATTCATGTCTCAGCTGCCTTAATCTGATCATTCATAGTAATCCGGTTAGTGTGTGTGTGTAAATTTAATCTCTGCAGGTCTTTATTTGCACTAAGTCGGCGTTCTCTCTGCAGGGGTCTTCAGGCGACAGCAAAAATCACGTACAAGACGATCCTGCAGGACAACCTGGTGAGCCGCTCGGTCTATCAGCCGACTGTGTGTTTGTCAGTTTGAAGCATCCTCCGGTGGTGAGTGAACAGGCTGAGCTGACAGTGAGCTCATGCTGCTGTGTGTTCGGGCAGGGAGCCACGCTCACGCTGTGGTCCAGCTGCGGTCGATCGAGAGGAGGGCGCTACGGAGAGTGGCAGGGGGTCATCTGCACGGGAGAGACCAACTCTCAGGTCCAGGTGGGGGAGCCAAACCAACACATCGTCCAGATAGATAGATAGATGTACCGAAGTTATAGCAGCATGTTTTAAGTTGCACAGGAGCAGTAAAAACACAGTGATGCATATATAACACTAGAAGAGAAAAAATATAGTTTTTTTAAAAATAAATTAAATAATATTTTTCATATATATCTTAATAAAAAAAATGAACTACAGGATATTCTGTAAGAATAAGAATGTATCTGTTAAATATCTACAGAAAATAAAATACAAAGAATACACTATAATTCACTTAAATATACTAGATAAAATACAAACATGCTAAATACTTAAAAAAAAATATTAAAATATACAATAAATGTTAAATACTGTTAAATACAGAAAACAGTGTGCAAGTGAGGTATTCATCGTATGCACAACAGTTACAGAGAAACAGTCTTTTGTAACTAAAATCTGAAGTCCCAGGCTCCCTCCAACAGTGCTCAATAAATATGTAAAAAAAAAAAAAAAAAAAAAAAGAACACACAAAATGACAAACATAAAATAATGCGAGTTAAAATAAAATAAAATATAAAATATGAAATAGGGTAATATAAATCTCCATAAACATCGTAAAGAAAACATTTGATCCATACATCTGCTTAAACACTGTGCCACTTTGCAAACAGTAGAATATTGTGATTTTATTCTGTTGAATTTATTGTATTTGGTATTTTTTATGTTTTTTTATTCTTTTTTTTTTTTTATTTTTTTATGCTGTATGATTGTCTGTTTTGCACTGTGTGTTGAGCCACATCTAAGACGATTTTCTGTCATGACAGAAAAAAGTTTTTCTGAATCTGAGAGTAATTTCAAACGAATGAAACAGAATGTAAATGTATATGCATAATTGTATATTCAAAAATGTATTTATATACGTATTCGCTGTGATTCTGCAGAAGTACCTGCAGAAGCTGTGGGACACGGTCCTCCTCGTGGCTCTGATCCTCAGCACCGGAGTCATTGTCCAGGCTCGCTGGCAGTACCAGGACCACCAGCTGAACGACGACCTGCAGGTAAAATCTCTTTGCTGCTGATGTTATCACAGGTCATATGAGGAAGTTTTACACTTAAACATTTCTGTGCTGAAGATTTTTTTTCTCATTGGCTGCTACATCACGACGATAAACGACGATGGAAAGTAACTAAAAGCATTTATTCGAGCATTGAGCTTTGATATGCCTGCCCTGCATTCTTATTAATTTAAGCTCCAAAAGTTAAAAAAAATATCATCCAGAGCCTTAACCTTCAAAAATTACCTTTCAAACTACTCTTTTTAAAACCAAAAAGCACATTTTTGAATTTATATTGGTAATGTTCAATAACGTAACCCGACAGCTTCTCCTTTTTGTGCCTTTTTTATGTACCGTTGCCGGGGGCGTTATGTTTTTCGGTTGTCTGTCCGTACGTCTGTCTGACGGTTCGTAAGCCAATTCTTTTAAACGTAATTTCTCAAGAACATATTTGGTGAGATTTAGCACAAACGTCAAAGTTCAAGGTTATTGTTTCCTCATCTGTCTCAGTCTTGTGACCATCATAACTCACGAACACCTGGAGGGAATTACGTCAAATTTGGCAAAAATGTTCAACTTGACTCAAGGATAAACTGATTAGATCTTGGTGGTCAAAGGTACCAGTGACCTTACGTTCATGTCGTTCTTGTGAAAGCGATATCTTAAGAACAACTTGACAAATTTTGTTTAAGTTTGACACAAACATTCACTTTAACTCATCAACGAATTTATTAAAATTTGGTGTGCAAAGGTCAAGGTCAATATCTGACGATGGCTTTGAGAGACTTTTCTCAAATTTGGTACAAACGTCCACTTGGACTCCAGAATGAACTGATTAGAATCTGGTGGTTGAAGGTCAAAGGTCACGGTGACCTCATACAGCATGTTTATGGCCATAACTCAAGCACCCTCGAGAACTACCTTGAAATTGCTGTTTGTACAGATCTTCTGTTTGAGAAACGTCCATGTTTCCACAGAAATGGATGTAAACTGTAAGTGCAGCTTGATTAGTGCGTGGAGGCATACATCCATGTGCTTAAAAATACGTCAAAAATCGTGTTTGCTCTCCTATACTGAAAAATCTTTGTTCACAGTCTGGGAATATTGCATTTTATAATAAACCAAATCATTAAGTTTCATGGATTGGAAATTTAAAAACACTGCGTTAGTGTTTGTACAGTGGAAACTTTTGTAATGAGATGCAAGTAAATGTTGATGACAGATGACATTTTATGTCCTCATTGAGATAACGAGATGTGATGTCTGCTTTGTTTTCGTCCTCAGCTCTCTCCTAAACAGGATGTCCTTAAGAGAATGTCGTCCCTGAAGACCAAAACATACCGTCAGCCCAAACCGCGGTGTGACCCGTCCCAGCTGGGGGAGACGGACAACTGTGCCGTCTGTCTGGAGCCGTTCAACAACAACCAGGTCCGCCAGAACTCCCACGTACACGCACTCCCTGATTTAGACTTGGCTGCATTTTCTCCGTAGTTGAATTCAGGAAGACAAGTTTAGAAGTGGTAATAAAGAGTGAGACACACTCCTGTAATGTGCAGGACGTGACTGTGCAGTGACATGATATAAAGTGTCGGTGTGTCTTGTGTTTGCTGTCTCAGTGTCTGCGGGTGCTGCCGTGTCTTCATGAGTACCACAGAGACTGTGTGGACCCCTGGCTGCTGCTGCATCACACCTGTCCTCTGTGCAAACGCAGCATCCTCGGTGAGTTCGTTTAAACAACACAATCTGTTTATACCGGAGAATTTTTTTAAGACACACCGTACTATGAATTTTATGCTATAACTTTTATTTGATTTTTTGGATGATGTACCATACTATGACTTTTTCATGCTATATCGTCCAAAACAGCAAATAAAAGTCAAAGTATGTCATTTAATATGCTTCTGTTTAATAAGTCATAATATGTTTGAGGGGTCAAACATACGAAAATATTGCCTTTTTGGCCATTTTTTTTTACACTAAATTATGAGGTTTTTAGCCTTATTTAGCCTTTATTCCCACGTTGTAAACAAAAACACGTCTCTACAAGCTATCCTATATCATTTTCAGCCATTTTTAGGAGGGTCAAAATTTGACTTTTTTCGACATACTATACTATTGCCTTGTTGGGCCATTTTTTTGACATGCTAAATTATGAGGTTTTTTTGGCCTTTTTTGGCCTTTATTTCCACTTGTATACTATAACGCGTTCTCTACAAGCTATTCTATGTCATTTTTCAGCCATTTTTAGGACTGTCAAATTTGACTTTTTTCGACATACTATACTATTGCCTTTTTGGCCATTTTTTTGACATGCTAAATTATGAGGTTTTTTGGCCTTTTTTGGCCTTTATTTCCACTTTGTATACTATAAACACGTCTCTACAAGCTATTCTATGTCGTTTTTCAGCCATTTTTAGGAGGGGTCAAAATTTGACTTTTTTCGACATACTATACTATTGCCTTGTTTGGCCATTTTTTTTGACATGCTAAATTATGAGTTTTTTTTGCCTTTTTTGGCCTTTATTTCCACTTTGTATATATAACGCGTCTCTACAAGCTATTCTATGTCGTTTTCAGCCATTTTTAGGAGAGGTCAAAATTTGACTTTTTTCGACATACTATACTATTGCCTTTTTGGCCATTTTTTTTGACATGCTAAATTATGAGGTTTTTTGGCCTTTTTTGGCCTTTATTTCCACTTTGTATACTATAACGCGTCTCTACAAGCTATTCTATGTCGTTTTCAGCCATTTTTAGGAGGGTCAAAATTTGACTTTTTTCGACATACTATACTATTGCCTTTTTGGCCATTTTTTTGACATGCTAAAATTATGAGGTTTTTTGGCCTTTTTTTGCCTTTATTTCCACTTTGTACACTATAACGCGTCTCTACAAGCTATTCTATGTCGTTTTCAGCCATTTTTAGGAGGGTCAAAATTTGACTTTTTTCGACATACTATACTATTGCCTTTTTGGCCATTTTTTTTTGACATGCTAAATTATGAGGTTTTTTTTTGGCCTTTTTTGGCCTTTATTTCCACTTTGTATACTATAACGCGTCTCTACAAGCTATTCTATGTCGTTTTCAGCCATTTTTAGGAGGGTCAAAATTTGACTTTTTTCGACATACTATACTATTGCCTTTTTTTTGGCCATTTTTTTGACATGCTAAATTATGAGTTTTTTTTGGCCTTTTTTGGCCTTTATTTCCACTTTGTATACTATAACGCGTCTCTAAAGCTATTCTATGTCGTTTTCAGCCATTTTTAGGAGGGGTCAAAATTTGACTTGACTTTTTCGACATACTATACTATTGCCTTTTTTTGGCCATTTTTTTGACATGCTAAATTATGAGGTTTTTTGGCCTTTTTTGGCCTTTATTTCCACTTTGTACACTATGACACGTCTCTACAAGCTATTCTATGTCGTTTTCAGCCATTTTTAGGAGGGGTCAAAATTTGACTTTTTTCGACATACTATACTATTGCCTTTTTTGGCCATTTTTTTGACATGCTAAATTATGAGGTTTTTGGCCTTTTTTGGCCTTTATTCCCACTTTGTATACTATATGACGCGTCTCTACAAGCTATTCTATGTCGTTTTCAGCCATTTTTAGGAGGGGTCAAAATTTGACTTTTTTTCGACATACTATACTATTGCCTTTTTTTGGCCATTTTTTTGACATGCTAAATTATGAGGTTTTTTTGGCCTTTTTTGGCCTTTATTTCCACTTTGTATACTATAACACATCTCTACAAGCTATTCTATGTCGTTTTTCAGCCATTTTTAGGAGGGTCAAAATTTGACTTTTTTCGACATACTATACTATTGCCTTTTTTGGCCATTTTTTTTTGACATGCTAAATTATGAGGTTTTTTTTTTAGGCCTTTTTTGGCCTTTATTTCCACTTTGTACACTATGACGCGTCTCTACAAGCTATTCTATGTCGTTTTCAGCCATTTTTAGGAGGTCAAAATTTGACTTTTTTCGACATACTATACTATTGCCTTGTTTTGCCATTTTTTTGACATGCTAAATTATGGGGTTTTTGGGCATTTTTTGGCCTTTATTCCCACTTTGTCTACTATAACGCCTCTCTACAAGTTATTCTATGTCGTTTTCAGCCATTTTTAGGAGGGGTCAAAATTTGACTTTTTTCGACATACTATACTATTGCCTTGTTTTGCCATTTTTTTGACATGCTAAATTATGAGTTTTTTTGGCATTTTTTGGCCTTTATTTCCGCGTTGTACACTATAATGCGTCTCTTGAAGCTAATTTATGCCGTTTTCAACCATTTTTAGTAGGGGGCAAAATTTGACTTTTTTCGACATACTATACTATTGCCTTGTTTGGCCATTTTTTTTTGACATGCCAAATTATGAGGTTTTTTTTGTCTTTTTTGGACTTAATTCCCACTTTGTACACTATGACGTGTCTTTATAAGCTATTCTATATTGTTTTCAGCCATTTTTAAAAGAGGTCAAAATTTGACTTTTTTCGACATACTATACTATTGCCTTGTTTGGCAGTGTTTTTGTCATGCCAAATTATGAGTTTTTTTGGCCTCTTTTGGACTTTATTCCCACTTTGTTCTTTATAACACGTCTTTTGAAGCTATTCTGTGTCTTTTTAAGCCATTTTAGGAGGGGTCGAAATTTGACTTTTTTCGACATACTCTTTTGGCCATTTTTTGACATGCTAAATTATGGGGTTTTTGGCCTTTTTTGGCCTTTATTCCCACTTTGTATAATATAACACGCCTCTACAAGTTATTCTATGTCGTTTTCAGTCATTTTTAGGAGGGGTCAATATTTGACTTTTTTCAAAATTTGATATTGTGGCGTGTTCCACCATTCTTGACATGCTAATTATGACATTTTGAGTCTTTTTTGGTTTTTATTACTATTGTACGTCTCTACAAGGTATAATATGTCCTTTTCAGTGATTTTTACGATGTTAAAATTCCACCAGAATGTCACAGTATCTTATGTCATCCTAAATTACACAATAAAGTCATAGTATAGCATCAAATAAAAAAGTCAAATGCTTCTCTTTTCCAATCTCCTTCAGGCAGCGTCTGCAAAGAAAGTTAACACTCACCTCACCTCCACTGATGAAGCAGCTCCGGGAATCAAGTCTCGTCTCTTCCTCAGTGACACTCCAGTAGCCATTTTTTTAACTGACCTCGCCACTTCTTCCTTCCTGCAGTGGATTGTGGGAGCAAACACACACTCGTCAAAGCAGCTGGCCGGCCGTCTGGACTTTGGAGTGGTCCGGTTTTGACATCTGACCTGCGAGAGGGTGCAGCAAGTCTCACAGACATACAGTGTTAGAGTAAACACAATACAATGAAGTACTGTGCTGGTACTGTTGTGTATTAACAGTACTTTTCCCTGGGATCATGTTACTGTACAATTGTGGAAATATTTGTATGTGTGATCTACAGTAGTGGGACTCATGAGGGTGTTTGTGCTCTTTTCATAAACACCTTCTCTGTTTCTGCTGTAAACAGAGTGCTCTCTGCACGGACATCCAGTGCTTTATGGTTTTACAGGAGGACGTATGGATCTACGGGCCAGTGTAAAAGATCACTTTAGGGCCAAATGATGTCAATAAACAACTCATTAACTGAGAGTTTAAGCGTAGTGTCCAAACTCATACTTTGTTGTTAAATGTTAGTTGTTGAGGTTCTGTAGTTGTAGTGCAGAAGTAACCAGGTGGTAGCAGATGTGGAAAGTGTTTGCACTTGTCCTTAACATGCCTTATGACTTAACTACAGAGTGACAGAAACCACAAACACACCTCCTCAATTATGTGTATGCTACCGTAGCTAATTTTAGTTGCATTGTTTGAAATGATTAGTGACGAAGATGTTGAACAGGTAGACTGGAAAACATTTTGTACAGAGTTTGTGCCACAGCTCAGTTTGATTTTCACTTTTTTTTTGTATGTGTGAAGAAGTCAAAAACAGCTCTGCTCTAATGGTCAAACAGACAAAAACTGAACCAACAGAAGATCATCTCAAACGTGAAAAAGTGACGTACGGCTGCACAGCTAATAGGCCGATTAATTACAATTTTGTTCTTCAACACAACAACTGCAGTGCCAGCTGTGTGAAGAAAGCATCCTACTTCAATGGGGTTTTTTTCCATTTAAAGGAAAAGTTCAACATTGTCAAAAATAACCGTACGGTAAATATAAAGCTACAGCCAGCGGATGATGAGCACATTTTAGCATCAAGACTAAAAACAAGGAAATAATTACGGCTCATTTATGCTCCCTTTATATACGAAAAATGATTTGTCTGTTTCAAACGCTGTAAACCTCACTGCCCTCCTACTTTCATGCATCTTCTCTGTTTGCATAGATACAGCCAACAGATGGCACTACAGGGCAGATTTAAACGTTTTACACAACAATAAATAAGGTGGTTGATGTCCTAATATTGTAGCTGTAAAGAAGGCAGCACTGCAGACGCATACGTCTGGATAAATGAGACCTGGATTATGCTGCACAAGGTTTTAAACAGATGTTTTGATATAGTTTTCCTGTTGTTAAACAGATAAAGATCTCGTACTTTATGTATTCTTCTTCCACCATTTACATGTGCAAGAAAGACAAAACTGTCTTCAAAAATTCAGCAGAACACAGGGAGAGCAACTGATGTACAAAAGATCATTTGAGGGGTTAAGTGTTTCTTAACTGGCTGCAGCTTCATATTTAAAGTACAGACATGAGAATATCAATCTTCTCACCTAACTTTTGGCAAGAAAACAAACTGGCATGTTTGTGTTGAACTATTCCTTTGGATAAAACTTAAAATGTACAGTAAAATCTACATTATTGTGAAACTGAAGGCTAAAAATGTCCCAGCCCAAAAAAAAAAAAAAAAAAAACTGACAACTTACCGAAAAACGGGCCATATTTTAACCCTAACTGTGCAGCCGTACTCTGAGGCATCTCTGGTGACGTCTCAGACACCTTCTGAGGCGAAAGGAGAAAACAGTCAGTGATGACTCAAACTCAAAAAGGATGTCAAAAACATAGAATTATTGTATTTATTTTGGATTTTTTTGCAATGTCAACTTCAAAAAGCAAATTAAATCTGCTTTTTTTGTTACAAAATGCTCTGATAGATCTGTTCTCTTCATAGAAAATAGTCTGTGCATGGCAACATGTTGGAGGTTTGGTTACTCTGAGAGACGTGAGCGCCTCTGTACAGCACGTGCTTCCATTATCACTTGATTTCTTTTTCTAGAAACTTTTTTTGTCGTTTCTACAAAGGCTGGACAACAGTAGTGTGAACTGGGAGGATGACATCGCATGCATGCACTTGAACGTTGCATGCAACAAGCTCGCAGACAGGTTGCTCGCAGAGGATGAGCCGTAGGAGCAGCGCAGTGAGCCGCTGATGTCCAGACTTGATCACCAGGTCGTTAATTGTTCTTCCAGCTACAGAAGAAACCGCAGTTTCTCCAAAACCCTGGATGTCTCTTCCTTTTATTCCTATGTTGTCTATTTGATGATAATGATGTCAAAGAAAAACTTCATTCAGCCACTCTGAATCTTAATAATAAAATGATTTTGTTATTTGGCAAAAATAAACGTCTTATTCTTTGTCCTCGGTCTCTGGCTCACACTCAGGACTTTGGGTGTTTTTAATAAAGAGCTATAAAAGAAAACCATTTGGGCCAAAGCGCTGAGTGTCCTTCAGGCTCAAACTCTAAAAGTAGATGTTCAGTCTTAAACATATCAACAAGCTGCTTGGCAACTTCTGATAAGTTGCTAAACTAATGCAACTTTTCACCAACAACTGAAAACCTTCGGTGGATTTTCCTTTCGAGCAAAGACAGCGACGTCGGGGGCTGAGGTGTGATCGACAAAGTGAGCCCCGAACACCTCAGCCGCCTTCCCGCCGTCCCCCCCTCCTACAATCAGTCCGTTTTGGTTCGAGCAGCGCGCCGTCACAGCGGTCAGGAGGGGATCATGCCTTTGTTCCTCTTGCGGTCGGCCATGTTGCGGCGGTTGTGGTTCGCCCCGCGGCTCTTGTTGGCCTCCTTCTTGCGTCGGTCCAGGTACGTCTCCAGGGTTTGTCCTTGGCCTTTGGGTTGGCCCACCACGTTAGCGGGACGCTCTGGTCGGAAACTAGAAGGATGAAGGGGAGTTAACAGACCTGGTGAACTTCTACTATCTATGACTGAGAAACACGAGCAAATTAGCTCGGTGTCTTTTGGAAATGTAGAACGGCATTGGCAACGGCAGAAGAAATAAATTTAAAAATACAAAGCCAAAAATTAGCAAAAAAATATGTAAAAAAACGTCTAAGAAAATCATCTGAAAATTAGTAATAAATAAATAAAAACTGAAAAAATAAAAATAAAAAAATGCTTACAAATTTAGAATAATCCTGTAAGATAATTTTTAAGATATAATTATGATAATTGTAAAACTCATTTTTCACAAGCCCTTTTCACCTATCTTTTAAAACAAAAAAATATATATGTTATTTTTACAATTTACTATTTTTTTGCAATTGGTAGAAAATATCTCACAAAGTCACTAATTGACTTTTTTTCCATGTTTTGGAAAAAAAATCTCACCTTTTGGTTCAAGAGGTCAAAGCTTTAAATACTTGTGAAAGGCACCTCAGTGCACCTCAAGAAAAGTTCATTTCATCTACATCACCAATTTGTCTCAAAAAACATTCATCTTAAAGAATTTTACAATCTGAAAACCATGCACCACCCTCGATCCTTAAAACCTCCTTTTAAACTAAATCTTTACTGAGGAAAACAACGGGAGAAAAATCTGGAAATGCATTACTTTCATTCAGAGACTTTTTCGATGGAAATCAATCTGCAGAGTTTGTAATGTGAATATTGACTTCTTACCCTTTCCTCTGCTGCATGGCGGCTCTTCTGGCTTCAGCTCTCTCCCTCAGCAGAGCCGGGTCCTGCACAAACTGGTCCCTGTTTACATTGTTCTGAAAAAAAATGGACTCACGTTACCACATCAAAAAACAGAGCAAATAATGTAAAAATGCAAACACACACACACACACACACATTTGATCATAAAACATTTAGGAATACGAAGCTACCAGAAGTTCATCACGCAGTGTTTGAAAAAGATTTTCTGTTAACTAAAAATGTGTTACATATGCAACAACCTGTATAATTATTTAAATTTGCAGTTGCGATCTGATGACGTCGAGACAAACACAAGATCCAGAAACTAATGTGGAAAAATAATAAACCTGATTATTATTAACAATCTTAACGTCAAACACCAGGGCTCTCACTTTCACCACGGATGGTTTATTATTAAAGTTAGGAATGAAACATCATTTTCTGACAGGTAAATTGTGCCCGTATGGGAGCCAAATGGTCTTAATTTAAGGTACATGCATAAATGTTAAATAATAAAATTAAGTCATTTTTAATTTTACCTTGCCACCAGTTAAAGACAAAATTTAAGTTAATATTAAAGAGCAAAACATCATCATTGAGCTTTAAAATGGGTCAGATTTTTTTTTTTTCTCTGTCATATTTAATCCGCTGTTACGGTTTAATTTAGTACCTGAAGTGGTTCCTCCTCTTCGTCTTCACCCTCCTCCTCCAATTCTGGTTTGTTTCCTTTTCTCAGTACCTGCGGGACCGTGAACGGCCTGCAGGGAAAGTAAAAATGTTAAAAACGTACTTTAAATGCTCAGCAACTTATAAATACATTTAAAATAAAATATAATGATAATTATCTTTATTTCTATAGCACCTTTCATATATAAAATGCAGCTGAAAGTGCTTAAATTTTATACCTAAGATAAAATACAATTATTATACAGCACATGGATACCATAACTCTGAAAATAAGGTGCAGACAGGCCAGAGGTGGAAAAGAAATAAAAGAAATAGAAATGTAAAATAAATATTAAACAAAAGCCAAAACGGTAAAAGCAGATAAAAAAGCATAAAACAAGTTTATAAGAAATAACAACCATAAGATGCAACAAAAATAAATAGAAGGTGAATCAATTAAAAGCAAAAATGTGCTTTTTAAAACTTCACAGATCTCGACTCCGTCGTGATGATTTACCTTCTGCTCAGTAAACTGTCTCCATCCAGGTCATTGGCTCCCACCTGGCTCATGTCGTAGGTGTCGTCGTACTCGTCGTCGTAGTCGTCCAGGCCGAAGGCTTCTGCGCTCTCGCCGGGTTCGATGACGACCTCGTCCACCACCGTCTCGTAGGCCTGATAACGAGCTTTCTGCTCCGCTATGTGCTGCTTGTCGTTCAGCGTCTCTCGAACGCTCTCACCTTTCCTGCAGGAGAGAGAAAACACGGAAAGATTACCCCGACCCCAAATCGTCTCGCCTGTTCTTCACTTTCTTTAAAACACGAGCGCATATTTAGTATGTAAATGGTTTTAAAACACTGGACATTTTACTTAGTTTGAGGAGGATTTATGAACACAGAGTAAGTAGAAGCCGAAGTACATCGGGGGGCTCTTTCGTCCTCCTGTGCGCTCTTACCTCCTGCCCTTCCAGATGCGGGACATGTCCACCTGGTCTCTGCGGAAGACGTCAAACTCGTCGTCATCAAACACATTCGATCTGACGTTCAGGACATCTGAAAGCTTCTCCTTCACTGGCCTGAGCGGACAGAAGAAGAACAGAGTCAAACACGGCTGATTCGGCTTTTACTTATTTACTTATTTAACACAAATTATCTGCATAATTTTTTTTTTTTATAGTAATCATAAAAAAGTTGTTGACAACAGATTTGATTTCTGATTAGCGGGTAAATAATTCTGCCTCACAGAGACAAACCCGATTAACTTCAGTTCAGGTCAAAACTGAGTTATGAGTTTGCTTTCCTCAAAACGGCACAGTTGTTGTGGTTATCCGCGGCACTGTTACAGCCGGCGCGCGGTGTCGGTGTGCGGCGTCACCTCGGCATGGCTCGGTCCAGTTTGTCCAGGTTGGGGGCCAGGCGGTCCTCCAGGATGTTGTTGATGACCAGCTCAGAGTTGTAGTCGTACTCCTGCAGGCAGGCCAGCAGGAAGCCTTCGCCCAAATCGGGCAGCAGGTCCCTGATACACGACAGCAGAGACTCCAGCTCCGCCTCGCTCACCGGACACACCGCACCCTGATGACAACAAAGAAAAGCACGCCGTCAAAGTGTCGTCGGGTCGTCGCTGCACGGATTTTGATCTCACGTTTTAGCTCCTTTGAAAGCCAAACTTGTATCACACAGCTGAAATGTATCTTTCTTTATCTCTGCACCATAATGCACTGAAACTCTGCTGTTACGTTTATTCTTTCATCTTACATTTATGTGCTTTTATGCCTGATATAAAGCAAGTTAAGCACTTTTCATTTGTATTTGAAAAATGCCAAATAATAAACTGTAAGTAATGTAATTAATTTGTTTTATTCTGAGTCATTTTTTTAATAAATTCCTCTCTAATCTAGATTTGAAGCACTCTGTTTGCTTAGTTTCACCGAATCTTCATCATCATCATCATCTTTACTTCATTCACACGGTTATTCATACAGCAGGTCATGCATAGAGTTAAAATATTAGAAATGTGTAATCATGTTTTATTTTGTAAAATATTGTGTGCAGTAACTTAAACACACCACAGGGCGGCAGTAATGTTACATCCAGAGTTACATGTTACACTTATGTTAAAAAAAAGGAGAAAAAGTAACGAGAAGTATTACGCTGCTGTAGTCTGCTATATAAAAAAATATTTTAAAAAGTCATAGTATAGTGTGCATTAGAAAAATATTTAAAAGTCATGGTATAGTACGTAGTAAAAATTAAAGAAAGTCATGGTCTGTCGGGCCCTCAATCGTACGCTCGCTCCCTAAATTGGCACTTTGAGGATCGCCTGATCAAAATAAATAGTTTTGGCTATTTTCTTACCAAAAATACATTTTCTAGCTTTAGCTTTTCAAGTGTGAAGATTTGATGTTTTTCTTTTTCCTACACAATAATAAAATAAAGACTTTTAGGTTTTTGGACGGCGAGTCGAACTAAACAAGACCATTAAAGAAGAATATTTTTCACTTTTTTCTAAGAGCCAACAGAGAAAAACATTAATTGATGAAATAAGTGATAAAAAAAATAAGCGCTCATTGCTGCCCTACATTTTACCTAAACGCGTCTCATCACAGAAACAAGCACATGACATTATCTGTGAAAATAAATATGATGGATATCGGACACTGAGCTGTCGTAAGCACTTATTAAATTAGCCGTAACAGTTACAAAACTCACGTTGTTTCCTTTTTGGGGAACGTCCAGCACGGCCTCGGCTCCCCTCAGGCTCTCTCCTCCTTTTGGCTCTCGCTCCTCCTGAAGTTTAAAGCCAGCTGCAGCTGCAGCGTCACCGGCCGCTGCTCCCTGACGCTGAGTCTGACCGTGTGGTCTCCGTCGGCCCACGCAGTCCCAGGCGCTCTCCACCCCCTGGAGCAGGTAGGACGTCCGCGTCTCGTCACTGAAGGAAGCAGGCAGTTAAGAAAAAACAGCTAACAACAAGCATCATTTATTAATCTGCTGATTTTTTTTTTTTTGTTAATCTTTTAATAATCTGATATATGGAACATCAGGAAAAAGAGAAAAATGTCCATCATAATATCCTAGAGGCAGAAATTACACCAGTAAATGCCTTTATGGTCAACCAACAGTTCAAAACCCAAAATATTACATTTATTAGGATATAAGAACAAAAAAAAGCATAAAATTCTCAGATTCCAGAAACTGGAAACATCAAATGTTTTGTATTTTTGCTTGGAAAAAGATTTTAAAATATTTGTTATGATTATCTAAAATGTCTTTTTGTCTTTCTGTTTTGTTTTGGTTATGTTTTTGACTTTTCTTTTGTTGTATCTGACATGTGTGAAATAAAGATTCAATCAAACAATCAAAACAGTTGCCGATAATTAATTAAAACTTACTGTTGCAACTCTTCTCTGATTTGTTATAACGAGATTGCAGTGACAGAGTTTCACTTAAGCTCTGGCAAAATTTACACTTTAAGATATTTTCTTGTAACTTTAAGTTGTGAATTAAAACTTCTGTCAATCTTTGACTTTATTAGTCAAAGTTAAAGATCTAGAACGATCTAGATTTAATACCAGCTCGAAAAATTGCAGTAGGATTCACAGGAACTGTAAATGACAGAAGTTCAGAAGATGTTTTTTTAAAAAAAGAAAAGAAAAAAGGAACATTTAACTTTGCTACTGATGTTTTAGACTCATATTAGTGTGTATTATTGTAATTATTGTAATAATTACAATAATAACCTCATTAAAATTACCAAATAATAATTTGGTGGCCCCCTGCAGTAACTATGAGCCCAGGGGACCCACAGTCTGGAAAATACTTAAATATTCTTTTTACATTTGGAAATCCACACGTCCACAGATTATTATCCATCTTCAACTTGGATTTGACTTAATCTGCTTTGCTTGTTTAAAAAAACATATTATTTATATATTATTAAGGTAGCACGAGACTTAAAAATCTGTTTACACAAATCTGATGAGGATACATGACGGGGACGGCCTGTTGTAGGAGGCTGATGTCGTCTGCGATGGGGAACTGCTCATCGTAGTCTGACAAGAACCTGAAACGACAAAGATGTTGTATATATATATATAAAGATATATAAATATATACAAACTAAAAAGCCCCCGCAGAGCCTCGGAGCTGCCCCCCCGGTCTGATTTACCTTTTCTCGGGTAAAAAAGATGAGAAATGCTGTAGGAGCTCCTCTGCAAATGTTTGTAGGTTTTCTCCGCTGCAAGACAACAAATCCAGCAGAATTAATGAGTGTGTGTGTGTGTGTGTGTGTGTGTAACGGTAATTCAGCTGAGATGCACGATGAGAGTTTGGACGTCTCACCCCTCCAGGATCGGCTGTAGGCAGGTGTGATGCAGCAGCAGGTGAGCCATCTCCACTATCTTACGACAGGAGTGGGACAATCTCTTCCACAAGTCCTCCTGAAGACTGAAGGAGGGTTTAGAAGATTCATCATCATCATATTCAGCAATCGGGTCTTAATATTTTCTCTTAGCGGTTGTATTTTTTAAGCATTAAATGTAGCGGAGACTCACCCTTTATCATCAAAGTTTCTCTTCTTCACCGCCTTCTCCAGGTCAGGCACAGCGGTCTCTCATAAAACGAGGTCAGTCTGCCGTGAGAAAACAAAAAATTATCATAATTATCGTAGTTTTTTCTAAGGTGTTACTACGATACTGCCAGTTTTACTTCATCTGTGTACCTGCTGAGGAAGCAGTGGGAGTGGAAGCTGGAGCAGGCGGCAGGGAAGATGTCCAGGAAGGCATGGATGGTGGTGGTCGAGTCACACAGGTACAGAATAAGATCTACAAGTTCCTGTGAAAAGACAAGAAAATATCAGCAATCAAAGACAAGAAGCAGTCAGACTGTATCCAATCAGCCGCAATTTAAAGTCTCTTTCCTCAAACACTGGCTGCTTGTTACTGAGTCTCTGTCAGTGTCAGTAATCCTGTTAACTGAATATCAAAATAACAGTCCAGTTAAAAAAGACAGAAATGTCTTTTATGTCCAACCAACTGTCCAAAACCTGAAAATATTCATTTTACTACAGTGTTATATTAACACTAGATATCCCAGCCGTATGCCTCCGCGCACCAGTCAGGTTGAAGATCTATACAATCAGCACAGATTTAGATGGCAAAAAAAAAGTTTATTAGGTCACCATGACCTTTGACCAAGAATCTAATCAGCTCATCCTTGAGTCCAAGTGGACGTTTGTGCTGAATTTGAAGAAATTCCCTCAGGGTGTTCCTGAGATACAGACAGACAACCCGAAAACATAATGCTTCTGGCCACGGCTGTCGTCAGCGCGCGAGGCATAAAAAACATCAAAAACTCACATTTCGGAAACAAGAGGCATCAAATGTTTCTGACTTTCCAGGCCTTGAGAATGTGATTGTGAAAGTTCATGACTTTTATTGGTTTTCCATGACCGCTGAAACCCTGTTTAAAAACACTTAATCAGCTAAGTTTCTGTGGATAGCCTGATTTATTAATTAAGACTTGAAGAAGAAATACTCCTCGTTTAATTAAAAAAAAAAAAAAAAAAAAAAACAATATAAAGATGTTTACTCAATCAAGTTTTTCCAAATAATCAGTTCTGCAGAGACAATGTTTCCATTCATGGGCTGCCAACAAAAACACACGATGTTGTGATGATTGCACTCTGATTGATAACTTGCGTGGTGAGTGTGGGCGTGTTAGTCGGACCTGCTGGCTCATGGTCATGGCAGTGGGCTGTTTGTGTGCGTTCAGCTTCATGGGCTCCATGGCGGCGGCTCCCTCACAGTGGAGACCGCACTTGTCCACGATGGTGTCGAACACCTGAAGGTGACAGAGGAAAAAAAAAGTAAGAAAATAATCTATGATCTCACAGAGAGACATTTACACCGAAACAGGGTACTATTTTTTGTGTCTCACGTGTCACTTTCTGGAAAATCTAAATAAACCCAGTCTTACACTTAACATATTAATATAAAGTTGCATTTTTTTAATGAATCTCACCTGTAACACAGTGGGCACCGTCTCATCCAGGTCGCTGTAGTAAGACGGCTGCTGGGTGAAGATGTTCTCTAAAAAAGAAAATCAACACGAAAGTTAACAAAGACTCACGACACAGAAAAAAAAATCACCGGCCTTCACATTAGATCTAAATTAGAGCTGTCGAATGATTGATCTTAAAATCACGATTAATCAGAGAATTTCAGTAGTTAATCATGATTAATAACATTTATAATCACACGTTTAAAATTCCATCATTTTGATTTCTAAACCGTTTTAACGTCCATATAAAAAAGTCTTAACTGGATATCAAACGAATGCAAAGACATTCATTTTATTATCTTGACTTTTTTTTAAAAAATTCAAATTAGTGCTGCAGCGCTACGAGCGTGAGCTTTTGTAACATCTACTTAAAGACAGAAAACATCTGTGCTTATTTTTTGAAAAAACGTGTTTGTCAACCTGAGGACGCTCCTCAGACCAGAGTCTTCCACCATGTCGACTGGTCTGCAGCCAGTTGCCACCAGTTT
Source organism: Plectropomus leopardus (assembly GCF_008729295.1). Classification (NCBI taxonomy): domain Eukaryota; kingdom Metazoa; phylum Chordata; class Actinopteri; order Perciformes; family Serranidae; genus Plectropomus; species Plectropomus leopardus. Next base: position 33,343,547 of record NC_056468.1, on the reverse strand, counting down.
AGTAAGCTGAATATTTACTTTCTTCGATTTAGTTTACAAGGTGCATATATCACTTTTGACTTGTCAACTGAGGCGAGTTATTTTAAAATGAAATGAGAAATTCAAAAGTGCAGCAGTGTCGTTAAAATAAAAATAAAAGGGTGCGTCAAGAGGACAAAATAACTGCACATGATTAATGCAATAAAAGCAAAATAAGACATTATGTTTGGACCTTAACCCTTTGAAACCTGGGGCAAAGTCACTTCTCTTGTGCTGCATTCAGGTGTCTTTCACAAGTATTTAAAACTTTGAACCCTATGCACATCGGTGGGAATTTTTTCGAAAACATGGGAAAAAAAGGCAGTGAGCAACTCGGCAAGAAATGTTGCGCAAATTGCAAAAAATAAAAATAACTTGGGGGAAAAAGTCTCGAGAACTGCATACATAATTAACATAATTAAGTATTTTAAATATTTTACAGAATTATAATTTTTACTTTTCTTAACACCCCCCAAAAAAATCATGTAAATTTCTTGTTCTTTTCTTAGTTTCTTAATATTTCTTAATTTTTTGGTAATTCCCTCTGAAGTTGCTTATTGCTCTGAATTGCCTTATTCCCCAGTTTTTGGAAGAATTATAGTTCATTTGGCCAAAGTTTTGGTGGAGCACTAATCTTAATTAATATGTTTCATGATGATTTAAACTGAACCCTAATAAAACGGCTCACCGATCATCTTTTGCAGCAGCTGGCTGTTGCCCTTTCCGAAGAGCACGCACAGATCCAGGATTTTGGGAATGTCAAACAGGAAGTTCTCATAGATAATTTCTCCAAACACAGCTGGCGTGATAAAGTTGTCCTGTGGAAGAGGAGCACAAGGGTGCAGGTTAGACAGCCGAGGCCGTTTACTAAAACTATAACTGTTATTTCTAGTGATCTTTGGATCGTAGCTCGCTCTGGAGAGTTTATTTTTGGGAGCTGCTCTTACCTTAGACTCTTTGTGTGTGGCCATCCTGAGGAAGGTCAAGAAGACCAACCTGTGGACGGAGCGCTGCATGTCGGCTACTGCTGGGGAGGAGGGCAGGGTGGCGAGGTCGAGGCCGCGAGGGGCGTGATGCAGGTATGAATCCAGACACCTCTGCAGAGACTCGTCAAACACCACCTGATGGAGGAGACGAAAAAGAGGGAGGAGATGGACATTTACAAGAAGGAAAGAGAAGTAGAAATGCCACAGCGTGGTTGTTTGCCTCCACGCAGTCAAGCTGCACTCAGACTTTACATCCATGTATGTTTAAACTTTGATGCTTCACACACATCGTCCCCCTTCAGCACAGAAGATCCATAAAACCAGCACAGCTTCAGGACCGAACGTCTCCCCTTCAGTGACTTATGATGCTGAATAATGGCCGTAAAGGTGTTTTTCTTTGACTTTTTGGATCTGAAATGTCATCACTTCATCATTATATCCTGATGGACATTTTGGTTCAATTTTGACATAACTGTCATATAAATTCTTTTTCCAGGCCGGACTCGAACCCAAGCTGTGCGTACACTCTGCCAGGTGAGCTAACGGTCGCGCCCCACTATCGTTTGAATTCTTGAGTAATGGTCAAAAACAGATTTTGTGAGGTCACAGTGACTTTTGAACATCAAAGCATTTCATTAGTGATTCCAAGTGGACGTTTGTGCCAAATATGAATTATTCACTGTGGGTGTTCTTCAGATATCACATTTACGAGAATGTGACGGACGAGTTCACCGTGACCGTGACCTTTGACCACTAAATTCTGATCAGTTCATTAGTGATTCCAAGTGGATATTTGTGCCAAATTAAAAGAAATTCCCTCAAGGCGTTCTTGAGATATCGTGTTCACAAGAATGATATGGATGCAAGGTCATGCTGACCTTGACCTTTGACCACCAAATTCCTATCAGTTCATCCTTTAGTCCAAAGGAACAAAAATAAATATCTAAGGCATTCTTGAGATATGAGACCAATGGGGTTATGACAACTTTGACCTATGACCCCCAAAATATAATCAGGTCATCCTTGAGTCAAAGTGGACATTTGTGCCAAATTTGACAAAATTCCCTCAAGGCGTTCATCAGATATCTAGTTCACAAGAATGAGACGTACAAACAACACAAAAACATAATGCTTCCTCAGCTGTGGCCGCGCAGAGGCATTAAAAATATTCTGGGTGCTAACACTGAACGTACAGTTTGTTTTCATTTATTTACATCTTTCCAGCTGTCATATACTTTTGTGTCTCACAGAGATGTTTATAGTCTCTCACCTGACACCAGAACTTGTCATGAGGCAGCGTCAGCAGCCACTCCAGGTCCTCTGTGATGAATTTGGCATGTTCCAAAAACTCCTCCACCTCAGCCGGAGAGCCGTCTTCTGGGGGGGATTTGTAAGGCACAAAGCAGCGCTCCTCCTTCCTGGCCGGGTGCTGGTGTGGCGCAGAAAGTTTTGACTCTGATGAAACCCACAGTCTGCTGTTTGAGTGTATTTCTGTGTTAAAATGGGGTGAAGTGACTCACACCAGTGCAGGCAGCGTGTGCTCTTTTCCCAGCGGGCCCGGCTCGGTCACCTGCTGCTCATCCAGTGGCACTCGGGCGCAGGCCATGACTTCTCCTTCACTAAATTTTCACTACCAATTCATTCAAACACAAAAAATGTTTTGCTGTATATTAGTAATTTCAGTGCACTTGTGGGTGTTGAAAAATATATATAATTTCATATTTACAGATTCAAAGTATCGAAGTGTTAATACAGCAAGCTTTGGCTTTATAATGACAGAAAAGTTAATTATAAATGCATATCTTTTCCAAATATTGGATATCAGTCTCATTAACTACTATCAGTCTCATTAACTACCAATAATCAGTATTGGCCCCGAAAAACAAATATCAGTCAACTCCTAGTAACCATAGACTATACCATAACTGTCAAACCCACTTGCTAATTTGGGGCTTCTGAGGGTATTTCAAAAAATAAATACAAACCACAAACATTTAGAGGTGAATAACCCTCCCTAAGACAAAACAAAAACATAACTCACTCCCCACTGCTTAAAAAAATATCTATAGTGCCTGTCCGTTTTGCACCACTCGCTTCAATCTGATAAATAACGAACAGTCCCTGAAATGTTAATATTATAGTGCTGTTCGGTATGGCCTTGAAATAATATAATAATATTTTTGGAGCATATCACGGTACACGGTACATATCATACCATATTAAATCTCCTCAAAAGCTTCATAAATGCTGGACTGGGCAATGAAATCAAATGTCAAGATAGGACATATTGATACTGTGAAAATATTTTAGGGACAAAACATTAAACAATGAGATTTTTGATTATCATGTGGATTTAATGACTTAAGTGGCAAATATAATAGCAAGTAGGACAGTCTGATAAGTTCAGAAAATGACATCACTTTACTGCAGGCTTTAAAATCAGGAAAAGAAATTAGTTTCTCAAAATGTTATAACAATATCCAAAATCGATTTGTGGTCTCATAACACGGTAACGGTATGTATCGTGTATATTGCAGTATCTACAGTATCATCTCTGAGATGTGGAAGGATACACGTATAAAATAACACATTTTGGAAACACACTTTGTCCCACCATTGTGTATTTTTGTGTTGTTGGATTGTGAGAAAACCTGTGTTTTGGGGGGATTTCGGTCCATATATTGTAAATAATTAACAGCATTAGCTCCTAAAAGCTGCCACGCACATTTAAATCAGCTGCAGTTCAACATCGTTTTTATTAAAACCTCCAGCTACATTAACAAAGTTCAATCAAAGTTGCTGAAGCAAAGAGAGCTACTGTTAGTGAGCTAACAGCAGCAGTTTATAAACTACAAACTACCACTGTTGTTATTTAGTCAAGTTAACCAGCTAGTTAGTGACCACTGCTAGCTAAAAGTAACATAGCCACCTGTTAACCACTAGCTAACGTCGCGGCGCAAAAGCTACCCGCTGATACCGTGACGTCGTGTTTATTTAGCCAACTTTTGACTAAAAAATAACGCGAAATAACGCGTTTTATCGCCGCTAACGTTATCTAACGACCGAGTTGAGCCGAGCTGACATCGCGTTAATGAATGAGAAGCTAACGCTGATGTAACGCGGCTAACTAGCCGGCGACTCTAAAGCCGCACTTTGGTGACTTCGCGGGTATAAATTATAAATAAAGTGAGCTTATAAATCTGCTCACCTGATTATGTGGCTGTCTTTTGCTCGTCCAGGCCATTTTCTTCAGATTCGTCACTGCTTCTTTCGACTGTTTCAGTTTCCAAACGTTTGATCATCTGTGTCCGGCCCGGAAGTGACGTAGTTTGTTGTTGTTGTGTTTTTGTCGCCTTTACCGCCCCCTGGTGGGCGCCAGAGCGCAGCGCCAGTGTGGTTTAATATAAAATATTATTTTCTATTTTATTTCAGTGTATTTTTTTAACCAACATTAGTCCTAATCGTGCGTTTCAAATATTGATAAATTTTAGAAAAGTTTGCCTTTTAAATGCTATGTTTTTGTGATGATGCCACTATCTCTTATGATGAAAAAAAAGTGAATTATAGATTATTACTTTGTTATTATTGCAGTCTAGGATTTGTCAATGATTAGCAGCAGCATCTATTTTTTTAAATCATCATTTTTTTTATGCAGTATCAGTACTCACACTCATACCACTCTGCACACAAAATGCACTTTTCAAAATCAGGCTATTAAAATATTATATTACATAATATATAAATTTAAGATATTCATCAATTTTAGACATTTTCACCTTTTAAATATATATATATATATATTTTGTGATGATGCCACTATGTTTTTAGATATAGAAAAAAAAACACAAAAAAGAGAATTATATATTATTACGTTTTTCATATTGGAGCCTAGGATATGTCAATGATTAGCAGCGATATTGATTTTTATATTTTTAAATTTTTGTGCACTGTCAATACTCAACTTTCATTCATTTATTAATTTACTCATTTATTTAAACAATCTTTTTTTTTAACCAGCATCAGTCCTAATCCTAAATTTAAGATATTCATCAATTTTTTTCAGATGGTGTCACTATGTCTTGTCAATGATTAGCAGCAGCATCTATTTTTCTACATTATGATATTTTGTGCAGTGTTAATATTCACACTCATACCACTCTGCACACAAAATGCACTTTTCAAAATCAGGCTATAGTAATAAATATTATTCATTAATATGATCTAACTGAGTTTATTTTTAACCAGCATCAGTCCTAATCATAAGTTTCAAATATTTATCAGTTTTAGAATTTTTCACCTTTTAAAAACCTTTTTGATTTTGTGATGAACAAAAAACTTTTTTTTTCAATATACTACATGCTAAGTAGATTATTATTTTTGTATTATCACATCCGAGGATATGTCAGTCATTAGCAGCAACATTGATTTTTATACATTGTAATTTTTTTGTGCAGTGTTAATATTTACTCTTATACGGCTCTGCACACAAAATGCACTTTTCAAAATCAGGCTATAAGAAACTATTTTTCATTAATATGATTTTCAATATATATTCTTTTTTATGTAGTTTTCCAGATATTTCCAGTCCTTCACTTCTAAACTTCTACATTTTTCTTATTGCTGCTAAACTCTCAAAAGAAAAAAACAACACACACACAAATGCATATTTTGGAGAGAAAAACAGATTGCTGTTAGATTATTAACACAATTTCTTTTTCAGTCGTTATGGCAATGCTTTCTAATCATTTGTACCATTATGTCCCCCAACAGAGAGACGTCCATCTGTCACATAATCACAGCTGAAGCTGGAGCGGCTCTCAGTTAACTAATCTGCTGAATTTAGTGGCTCAAAACAGGAATACTGAATATTACACTTTTACACTGATTGAAACTTTGTTTTATGAGGCAATAGGGAGAGCAGTTTATTTGCATTGATATACGTTCAAATAAAAATAAAATAAAATCTTTAAATTGGTCAAATAAACTGTTTATGTGATAAAACAGGACAAATAGGACACTTGAAACATGGTTTTCTTGGAAAAGGATGTTTATAAAAAAAAAAAGATTTCCATGACACACAGAGAAGGCTGATGAGGATCCCCTTAAGTTACATTAGGTACAATATTTTTCAAAATGACGCGTTGCAAGTCTGATAAATTATCAAAATCTCCGGAGAGTCAAACATTGGTCGTTTGACGCTGATAAAAGAGACACAAATAAAGCTGAAATATTGTCTGTGTGCTCCTGAATTTATTATCTGATTCACTGTTGTGTGTCTGACCTAAACATTATCAGATTTAAATAATCATTACTGACCAAAGGTACTGTTTCTATATGTGCGTATACGCTCTGACTTCAGTTTTCTATATATAGTTATATATTGTGCAATGCATTATTAAAACGTCCAATTTCAAAATAAAATACTTAAACAAAGATAAAAGACAAACAAACAAGACAACTGCATTTTTGTCTGCTTTCATGGCTTGTGGTGTAAACCGAAACTGAATACTTAATTAATCTTGGGTGTAAAGCATAAAATAAATATTGTATGGCTCAACAAAACTTAATCTACCATTCATCATCATACACATCAAGCAGCAGCAATACTGTACCTCACGGTACCCGTTTCAATAGCCGACCTTCTCCATCCAGGAATAAGAAAACAGAAAATTTAAGTTTATACAACGTGACGGCCAATCACGGCTTCCAGTTTCTATCGCTGATAAATAATAAACTTCAGCTCTATTCTAAACTCATAATTAATCTACTGAAAAGTACGTATGTTTTGGTTATGGATCACTTATTCTGTGCTGATCGGAGAAAAATCTGTGAACTCCTGGACTCTGAATACAGCTGCACGGTACCACAAAAAAATGGATCAACATGTTTGTAGTGTTAATAGTAACATATAGGACACTGTTGCTATGGTGATAATGGCTGTTTCATCCTTATACAATACTACTGTTACTGCTTGTTGTTTGTAATTTACATCATGACAAAAACACCAAAAACTGGTCCCCTGAACGTCAGCATTACGGATCATAAACCATTTGCGACTGGCCAAAAGTATGTGGACACCCAAACTCATGTCAGTGTTAAACATCTTGCTTTAAAACTATAATCTGCTGCTGCACAGCGTCGTCTCTTCTAGTATACTGGACCGTGGCTGCAGAGATCTGCTTCCATTCAGCCACAAACATATTAAAGACGTGTCGCCACCAAACTGGGAAAACCGTTTCTTTATGGACCTGGCTTTGTTTTATGTATCTAAGATGTAACTTAAATTACTTTTCAGTCTGGATTAATCGGTTGATTGATTCCTTGCTTAACCATCTGATGCATAACAAATGGTTTGTCTTTTTTAAAAAAAAGTTTTTATGCGCTTATACTTTTACATGAACTGTAAAGTTGTCTTGTTTTTTTATATACTAATTTTTGATTCTATGTTTTTGGGGCATGTCTTTTCAGAATCAGAATCAGAATCACTTCATTGATCCCTGGGGGGGGGATTGTATTTTGTTACAATCGCACTGATGTCAGAATAGAGAATTATACAGTATATGTATTTTATGGTGAAACTGAAGTAAATTATCACATTTTGGACAATAAAGTGATTGTATTTCGTAAAACAAAAATTTAAAACCCATATTAAAATGTGTAGTTTTGTTCAACCAACGTGAAAAACTAGCTCGGTAAAGCGGACACTAAGGACTGACTGAAGACGTTTATCTGTCGAGGTGAGTAACTCCCACTCACTGAAAATGTTTGGGGCAGCAGGAAGTATGGACTAATGGTGAAAAATCCAAATATATTAAAATAACTATCACTGTCGACAAATAGTAGAAAAAAATCTAGCAAATATTGTCATCCAAGAGGCAAGAAACAGTAATTTCTTTTGGTATTTTTGCAAATAAAATAAATTACAGTAACATTTAAAAAGTGACTTTTAAAAAGTGCATATAGGGATGTCCACATACTTTTGGCCACATAGTATAACTCAGAAAGAATCAGAGGGATTGTGGTACAAACCTAACTTGATACATTATATATGTTAAATTTTCTGTCATGATAGTAGCTGATTACTATTGAAAGGAAAAACAGGCGATTTGTGTGGATAAATGACCCAGCTTACAGCATTCTGTTCTGTAGAAGAATAGATAATTTAGAGAAAAAATAGTCGTTAGGATGTGTGAAGACCAGAGATTTTCACTTTGAAATCAAGAATATACACAATTTAAAAAACTACTAAATGCTATAATAATGAAGGGCACAGATGGTAAACTACATGGAAAAACATCGACGTGGACGCCGAGTGTTGTTGCATCTGATCTGGATGAAGCCACAAATATCAAACTCTTGACTTGATGTCGTTTTACGTATCGGACTCAGGCTTCTGTCTGGATTTCGAACTGCGTGCCGAGGATGAAGACAAGTCCGTACTGAGGAGAAATTAAGTGTGCCCTCACTTTGTAGCCCTTCACCATTCTCAATGGTCTGCCCATATTTGGTCTTCAAAAGTCCGATTTTCATGTTTATCACGTATAAAAAAATATAACGTCAACACTTAAAAGTCCAGCTGAAAGTCAGTTTGATGTTGACAGTTGATTCAAATTCCAGTTCAGGTCCGAAACAATTTGTTTTTGGTATGTAATGAAAGAAAAAAAAGGGGGAAAGGCGAGAGGGTTAAAGTCTGGAAAAGAAGGATAAAAACTCTAAAGACGTCAGCTGCTGTTACCTGATTGTGCTTTTCCCACCTCCTGAGGAAGTGCTGCGGGCACGGAGGATTAGTGATATAAATACTCTGCTGAATCTCAACAGTTGAGGCTCAACGACATTCACAGAGGGAAGGACGAGAGGAGAAAAAAAAAAACAAGAGCAGGAGCCAAAAATGGCTGATCAGTAGTCTGGGGGAAAGAGAAGCGTCTGAGTGACGGGGGGAGTATTGCACGTCAGTTCATGTTCACAGCAGAAGTCTAACTCGTCTCTGCGGCGCCGCTTCAGTTATTATTCTAGACGGTTGGAGGGAGCAGCTGTCAGGAAAAGGGTTGATAAAACATGAAAAAGGAGGCTGCCACCCCCTCTGCTCGGGATCTACTGCATGTGGGAACTCTGCATGTACGGCTACTCGAATATTTTTGATAGAGGATGTGTGCGTACCTGCCGCACAGCAGCCAAACTCCCCAAACTCCAAGAAAACTGAGGATGGGAGGAAGATAAAAGAGGGTTTCGTCCTGCTGGGGTCAGTTCACACCAGCACAAACCAGCTGAGGTCTGAACGTCAAACTGGTCCCGGCTGGTGTCGGTCCGGATGATCCGGTGCTAGACCAGCTGTATCTGCCCGGAGTAGGTGGTGAGGAGGAGCATGATGGAGAAGCCCGTCAGCAGGCCGGCGTTCTGGATGGCGAACGTGAGGAGGAAGCTGCTGCCGCCTGCGTCCTCTTCCTCACGACTCACCTCATTCATCTCCGGAAACTGAAAGGAGAGAAAAAGGAGCTTCATAAATACCGTACCCCCACTGTTCTCAAAGCCAAAATTAAGACTTTTTTAGACCTTCACGATAAATAGGAGTTTTTTTTTTAATTGACGTTTCCAGTAGGCACATTTTATATTTGCAATTTCGATTTGCTCAGTTTGAGGGTTAATGGAAACCCGACAAGTGAAAGTAATTTGTGTCACACTTTATCTGTTTTCTGTGTTGCTTGTGGCTTGACTAGTATTCACCTTTGTTATGCCTTTTTTTGCTGATAAATGGGAGCCTACAGCTTAGAGCGAGTTAAATTTAAGACTTTTAAAGACTTTTAATGCCACTCAGAATACAATTTAAGACCAGTTTTACAATAGCCAAAACTGTCCTGGTTTAAGCCATGCCACAAAATCTTTTAGCCAGTTGTTAGTGAATGTGCAGCCCCCTTTGTTGGCGAGGAAACAGTAACAGCTAACTAGTAGACAGAAGATCCTCCGCTCGGAGTATTCTGCCCAAAAACAAAATTCAAATGTTGTTGGTTCCACTATCCTGAGCTGCATAACATTTATGCAAGAGGCACTCAGCAGATATATTTTCAAATAAAATACACATTACCCTTTAAGTTGAGATTTTACAATGCAACTGGGGCTGCAGCCATCTATTAATTTAGTAATCTAAAATTATTCTGCAGATGAATCCATCAAGTAATCGGATAAGAAATAAGCATGTTGTGCACCAGCAAAACTCATCCTCGAGAAACACAGTGAAAAGACACTTTGATGCAGGTAATGTACACCAAATACTTTCAGTTTCAGCACTAAATGCAACGTCAAAAACACCCACAATGAAACAAAAAATAACAACAATCCTACATCCCATGACTTAGCATTATTAAGACTTTTGAAAGACTAATTCAAGACTTTTTAATGCAAATTAAGGCCTTATTGTTAGATTCAATGCCTTTTAAGATTTCGTAATGATTTGCAGGAACCCTGATTGACGTGTTTCCATCAGGCGTATTTTATATCTGTAATTTGAGGGTTAATGGAAACCCGCCTCGTGTGGACCTCATCCCTTTCCCTCCAAACACTGACCATGTCTGCCAGAGCGATGTAGAGGAACATTCCTCCTGCCAGGGCGAAGATCCAGTTGGGGGAGAAGCTGTTGCCGGCCAGGATGCCAAAGCCCATGCCCAGGTAACAGCAACAGGCCGACAGGAAGTTAAAGAACAGCGCCTGCTGTATGCTCATGCCAGCGTTCAGCAGGATCACAAAGTCTCCTGGTAAAACGAAGAGAACGACAAAAAGACAAGTAAATTTACCAGGTGAGACTTGCAGCCCAGTGGAGGTTCAAAGAGACGGCGATTAGCAGCCGCCGACTCACCGAGCTCGTGGGGGAACTCCTCACACAGGATGGCCACGGAGGTGCTGATGCCCTGGAAGACGGAGGCGGTGAAGGAGGCGCCAATAGCCAAGCCGTCGATAAAGTTGTGCAGGCCGTCGCTCAGTGTGATCATCCAGGCCAGCGTGCCGATGTCAGAGTAGTTAGTCCCCTTCAGCCAGTAGCAGCCACCGCCGCTGCTGCCGGACCGCCCCCCGCTGTCTGGGCTCTGGGAGTCCTGGAAAAAACAGAGCGTGGGACACCCGTTAGAGGTTGGGCTTGCAACTAATGATTATTTTATTGTTGATTAATCTGTCAATCATTTTTCAGACTAATAGATTAATTGTTTGATGCATAAAATTTATTAATAAAGTGGTAATTCAACAATAAACACAGAATTTCAGGTACCATTTATCATGACTTTTGGATAAATTACCAGATGCATCTTAAAGGTCCAGTGTGTAGGATATATGGAGCATCCAGAAAAGTTAAATTATATTATTAACTGCCACTAAATCTGATACGCTGTACCTTTAAAGCAGTTGCTTCTAAACTTTGTGCCTATCGCTCACCACAGGCTGAATACATCTATGAAATATGAGCGGTTCAACCAAAGAGTGTGTCTTTTTTTGGTTAACCTCTCAGCTTGTGTCATAGGAATAAGTGTTAGAAGCCTATAGATATAAAACTATAAGTATTTAATATTATATAATATATAATATTTTTTAAATAAATGTTATATAAAATTATAATATTCATTTAAAAGGGGGAATAATCTGGCAAGAAAAATATGAGACTAAAAACATTATTTTTATTTTCCTATCTTAAAAAAGGGTAATTTTTACATTACATTCTATATTATTGTTACATTTTTCATTACTAATTATTATTATTATAATTCTTTTTATTTTAAGACTGTAACATCCCCTCTTGTGTCCTAAAGAAACTGGTTTTCCGTCCTCTCATTCTCAAAGATGAAATTCCAATTACTAAGAAAAAAAAATGCAGGGAATCGTGTCCCATTGTGAAAAATAACCACAAAACAATAACAACCGAACAAATGAGAGACTTTTTCTCCTCCATCATCTGCCCCCGACCTTACCTGTGGTGTCTGTGCAGGACTGAGCATGAGCTCGCCCTCCCCTGCGTCCACCTTTCCCAGAGCCAGGCTGCTGGCTTCTCCGTTGTGCTGCAGCTTCTCCTTCTCGCCCTCCTCCACATCCCCGTCGGGCGTCGAGTAACGATCTGCGCCGGGGTAATGACTGTGACCGTGGCTCTGAGGAGCGGAGAGAAAACACACATTGTGATCAATACACAATATATTATTCATAAGTAATATAAATAATAGATTTGACGGATGCATCACTGCTGGAAATTTCCCCTCCTGCCAAACAGAATAACCTTGAACTTTGCTAAAGACGCTTCATAACGTAACCTGACATCTCAGTCAACAGAGTCTCCTCTGAGTACAACAATAAAAAATTAAACCTCTCCCCAAACTGTGTAAAGTTGACACTGATGCATTTGGAGCTGTTAATTGGTTTTTTTCTAGCAGTCAAACAAAAAAGCTGACAGCAGCACTGTTTGGTGCAAATCTGGGTCAAAGAGCTTCTGTAATTGGATCAGCAGGTCGATGTGTTAATTAGGTTGGCTGCACCATATGGCTCAGAGAACGCTGTAACCAGCAGGTGGAGCAAATGCCTCACATTCACCCCCCTACTGTACATCCACTGCTGCTTTTTCTGAATGAAATCAGCATCAATTGAAAGGCTATGAACGCCTACAGCTTGTAATTTCAGCAAAGCTAAGTTTAAAATCTGATTTAAAAGTAAATTTCAAAAGCTGAAACAGTGCTGTGCTTGTAACAACCAGTCAGCTGTTAAAGCAACTGCCTCACACACTGCTTCTGCACAAGGCGAAATATTCAGGAAAGGCACAGCTGCCAGGTGGCTAAAAGCCAAAATCAAGACTCACTGGAAGAGTACACAGTTTATTCTAAATAAAGAACTTTGACATACAAATGCAAACTAATCACGCCACAGTCTGAATGAATACTTCATGAAGAGAAAGGGAAAAGAAATACAGCTGTAGAAGAAAGCTATGAAGTAAAATGAAAAACAGCATCCTTAATAGATGCATGGATTCAACACTAGACATTAGAAAGAAACTATGATTAACACCACGGGGCTGTTTGCGTCTGTGCACCAATCAAGATGCACTTACAGTTTACATCCATGTCTGTGAAAATATGGATGCCTCACACACACCGCCATAAATCACTTAAATTTAAAAAAACAAATGAAAAATAATTAAAACTTTATCAGAAATCAATACAAAAAAACAAACAAACAAAAAAAAGCCCTAAAAATCACCATAGAAAATCAATTGGAAAAATTCACTAAAAATAAAACAAGAAATCATGGTGAAAATCTTTTTTTTTTTTAAACTATCAATAAAAACAATAAAAAATGAATACAAATTTTAAGAAATAAAAATGTTAACAAAGGTAAATAAAAATGTAAGACTTGATTAATTAATAATTGCTCATTTTAATCTAATCATAGTGTGTGTGTATATGTATATGTATGCTTGCCACCTGATTCTAATCAGTTCATGTTTGTGCCAAATTTGAGGAAATTCCCTCAAGGCCAATATGATATTGTGTTCATTCATAAATGAGTTGAATAATTAAGCATTAATAATGAATTTAAAATAATTTTAACTGTGATTTATATTATTTATTTAAATATGAAATGATTTTAATTAATTCATAATGCTGATGTATTTGAGCATAAATAATTTACAAATGTTGATAAAGTAATAAAATCATGCAATCCTGCATGAAAATGTTATGTTGTCTCTCTATTTTTTGAATATTAAATTAATGGTGTAAAAATGAAAAGTGAAAAATCTCTGTTTAAAGTCTTACATTAATTTATTTGTCCATCCTACCATCGTTGCTTTGTGCAACGAATTAAAGTTAAACTTTTTTGATCTTAGTTCGCCATGCAGACCATCAGTGAAGTGTGCAAAACACTCATCCAATTTTTAAATAAATTATTCTTCAAAACCAAATATCTCCACTGTGGCAAACAAGAATACTCAGTTGACTTTTGACAAATGCCTTTTCAACACAAAACATAAACAGCTGATCAAACGTTGAGGTGAATTCCACAATGTAAGAATACGTTTCACATTTTTCCATCTACTACAATATTTACAGTAAGTAACTTCCGTATATCGGGTTCAGACACATTCCCCAATGGTAAACTCGTAAGGGCAGCGCTGTGAACTTGAATAGTGAACACCTGTGGCCCTTATGTCCCGTCAAACAGGTTATACTTCTCACTGATAGACAGTAAAAGTAGGAACAATATAAATGGTGTGTCATGATAGCACTCGAGCAAATAAGGAACTGAGAAATTGTTTAGATGCCTGATAACAAAGCAACAACATGGTTTAGTTTGTTTACTTGAATAAGGACTGGAGGACAAATGAATAAAAAAAATCTATTTGCAATAGCCGTCACTTACATGCATGCATCCACACATCCATGCGTTCACACACACAGCTTGTCACCTGTCCGATGATGCCTCCCTACAGTAACCGCTTCATGAGTTTTGAAAAGAGGATGTGGCAACGAAAGTGTGTGTACGTCAGTCCATCTGTCACTGTCTTTCTACAGAGCCATGCCCCCCCGCAAAGTGTTCTCTTTCAGCAACAGCAAAAAGTCCTATTCATTAGAGTGAAATATAAATGATAGCCTCTATTATTATAACAAAATTGGATGTAAAACATTAGAAATAATTTCTAAATACTTACCGAGAGCCATGACATGTACAGTGGGTCTTATACTAAATTTATATATAATTTAAGTACATATTATATGTACTATACCAAACTTTACTAAAAATAAATAAGCAAAATAAACAAAAATTAATCTAATTTTTTAAATTGAAAATCCATTAAAAAACAAAAAAATAAAAAATAAAAAATCAATTTCTACCAAAAAGATATTTAAAAATGTGAATAAAAAAAAATAAATCTATTTAAACATAAAACAAAATTAAACAATAAATCATAATAAAAATCCTTTAAAGAAAAAAAACACAATAAATTACTTTTTTTTTTTTAAAAAAAAAAAAAGCAAACTGAAAAATAAAATAAATTGAATAAAGATTTAATTTTCATAACCGCTTATTTACAAAAAGAAAAAATTAAAGTGATTATTATGGGTTTGAGCACCGACTTTATGTCTTATTTGATCTTGAGCTGAAACTTCCATTTCAACTAATCAAAGTGTTCATAAAACAATATATATCACATGATTTTTGCTATGCATTTACTCACCCCATTTTTCTGTTTTAGCAGTACTCTGAGGACCTTTTCAGTGAAGAAGAAAAGGTAAAAGCCTCCAAACACCACGGCAGATTTGGACACGTAGAAGTCCACCATGGGGTCAAAACCAAAGGCCTAAAATTCAGTGAAAGAAAACAGTGTTATTACATTATTACTGCCTGATGTCAGTCAATGTGCACATTTTTTTATAAAATGACATGTTAATTAGAAAAAACTGTCAAGTGTAATTTTTGCTGGTTTTTGAGAGCGAGCGGTTGGCTGAATTGCTTGTCTTGAACTCTAAGTGGGTCTTGGCTGCGGAATCAGCTGTCTGAAGTTTCAAGAGTAAAAAACATTTTACGCCTGTTTATATTGACTGTCAGGGTCAGCTGACGAACAATTACATCAACTAGAGTTTACATCCTTTTCAGATACTGCAGAGAGATTTCAAAGCAGCCTCCAATCTGTGCGACAGCTTGAATTATGTATGTAACTGTCTCACCCATAAATCAAACCGCTCTCAGCTCTGAGGTTTAAAAATGATCTTTTTTTAGTATTTATCCCAGCTGAACTGATGCAATGAATTACACAACAGCTGTAAACCTGCCCATGATGGGTGTGCACACCGTCTAGACAGCATTTAATAACATATAAACAAATTTCGTATTTGTGGGTTGTGTCATCCTGACAGTCGGCTCTGACTTTGAACTTTAGTGTGTCGCCATGAACAAGGGCCTCCTTCACACAACTTATTAACCTTTTTAAACCTGAAAAGACATCAGTTTTTCTTGTGCTGCATACAGACGCCTTTCAAAAGGATTTAAATCTTTAAAACTTGAGCGAAAAGATTTAGTTCTCTTCAAAAACATGGGAAAAGTCAAGAAGGAAATTGCAAGAAGTTGGTATAAGATGAAAAGAAAACCTGAAAACAATTTTAAAAAAGGAGAGAGAGAAGAAAAAAAATCAAAAAGTATCCAAAAAAATTGAAAAATGTCTATACTTATGATTTTTATAATACTATATTCAAAATATGTAACAAAATATATATCATTTTTAAATGTGTGCTAAGTTTAAGGCTATTTTTTGTAACTTATTACTAATTTGTTTTTAATTTTGGGGTAATTCCTTTATAAGTTGAGAAACCTTAAGTGATTAGAAATATTGTAGGTATATTTAGACAGAGGCTACATGTCTTCTGTAGACACTACAGCTATATTTACTTTAAATCAGGTTTCTAACGATTAACGGTAACTTATGTAAGACTTTACACAAACAAAGTAATACTTGACTGCAGCATCATGAATCACCAATACACTTAAAAGGTGTGAGGATATAATATTCTGGTATTTTGAAATGTATTGCATTATAAAGACGTGTTTCTAAAATTTTGGCAATGAAAACTAAACATAACAACCACAATGTTGGGTTTTATTGCAGGACTGTTTTACGCTGCATTAGTTTGAGCTATTTCTAAACTGGCAATTGAGTGTGTATTGCTATTAAAAATTAAAGGAGCTGTATGCGACATGTAGATCATTAATAAAGCAGCACTTTTTGCTTTGTAAAGATAAATTGGAGTAATTGTGTCCTGAGCAGAGACTGAAGTCATTCTCCCTCTGTGCGTGTTTTGATTAAGAGCTGCACCAATTAACCAATTCGTTTTTAACCGTCAAATTAATCCCCAACTAATTTGATAATGGCACAATGGATTTGAGCAATTTTTAAAAGAAAAAAAAAGTTAATATTCTCTTCTTTCAGCTTCTCAAATTTGAATAATTTGTCATTACTTTCCTCCTCTATACACGGCAGACTGAATATCTTTGAGCTCGGGACAAAACAAGACATCTGAGGACGTCATCTTGGGCTTTGGAAAACACTGATTGACATTCACCTCCATTTTCTGACATTTTATAGACCAAACTCATCAATTAATCGCGGAATAATCGACAGGCAAAACGAAAAAAAAAGAAGTCTTGAAAACCTGATTATTGCTGACAATGGGACAGCACTGTTGCAGAATGGTAGCGCCGACTCTCTGGTTCCCCCAGTTATCGGTGTAGGCTCTGTCAGCACTGTCAGTGTTAACTCAGTTTATGGAGTTAGCACCGGCTCAGCCACCTCTACGTTAAAAACTGTGTGCAAACCAAACGGCTACTTGCACGGCTAAAATATGAAGCCAACATGGAAGATCCTAAACTGCAGTTCCTCTAATGGTCACTTGAGGCTGGCTCCAAAGGTGAGTCAATCCCCACAGACCCGTGTTAAATTGTCTCTAAAGCTTATTTAAACATTCACGACAACTGCACAGGGGGCAAATTTTTATATAACTCATCTGTTTTCATTTCATTAAGGCTTCAAGTTGCAGATAGTACAGCTCTAAAGAAAGACCCACCCTCTCGCCCAATATGGTCACACCTGGATCCAAAAAAACCCTAACAAGATGGCGACGGCTGAAATGCCAAACTCGAAGCATCAAAACACGAGTCTGGTGATGTCACAGTAGCTACGTCCATCATTTTACAGTCTACGTTGCAGACTATCTCGTCCAAGACTCTAAATCATAGTTATGCTCTGAATGTAGCATACAGCTTCTTTTAAATAACACACATACTTATATCATGACTGATTATATTCCACTCTTTGCTGCGTATTCTCCAAAAACTGCTTTTGTAGGGAGCAGCCCTAGAAAAACAGATATTTTGTAGATGTTGATTTTTTTTAAATATATAATATGAAATGAAGTGAGTAGAGTGGCTATGACAATTCACCCATTTCATGATTTCAACCTTTCTTTTTGTAATTACGGTGGGGATTTTTCTCATTGCTCAGTTCAGTTTATGCTGCTAATTTGAACACAGCACTCTATGGCGAGTTATTATACACAACAATAAGTCATCCTACTCATCATCTTCCCTCGACACTGCGTAGCAACCTTGCTCTGTGAAGGAGCTGCAGCTAAGTGAGTCACGACAGCATCGACACTACCTCTGGGATGAGCTGAAACAGGGCGTTGGAGTACAGCGTGCCAATGGCCAGGGCTATGAAGTAGAGCAGCAGGCGCTTGTAAAAGGTTTTCTTCATGAAGGGCACCACGCTCGCCCCAACCAGCGAGCACAGAGAGATCAGTGTCACACACAGGATCCCATAACCCCACACTGATCAACGAGACAGGAGGCAGAGGAAACAAGGGAAGAAACAGATAGAGAGGTAGTTAGTTTTGGACTGATTTGTTTCAGGTTAATCACCAGGTTGAGGAACAAAAAAATAGAGATCACCAACCAGTTAACTCCCTGAAAAGAAAGGAAGAATTGAATGAATCAACCTGAGAAAAAAGAGATTTTAAAGACACCTTTTTCCCCCACAGCTGCATTTGTTCACTGAAAACAGATCAACAGAAGTGACACCACCTTTCATTTGCATTGCAGGATAATCACCCTTTGAAGCAGTCCTTAAACCCCATGCATTTTGATAGAGAGAGGAAGTAAAGTAAAAATTACAGTTTACTTGTGCACAAACCCCACACATTTTCATGGACAAAACTTCTTTTTCATGACTGTTCAAGGACCTATGATAAATGTTTTCCCTGCCCTTCTGGCCCTGGATTTTTAGAAACTTATCAAATGTAGACATAACTTCAGATAACTGGTACAAGTGAAGGGAGAGGTGGGGAGAAAATGAATAAATGTAAATGATAGCTAAGGACAAGACTGTATGTAGAATTATCAACAAAATATATACATATTTGTTTATCTAAGATTATGTTACAAAACTATTATGTTTGAGGACTTTTTGTTTGTTTTTTACTTTCGTTTTTTTGGCTTATTTTCAGCTAATTTTCAATTAATTTTTACTAATTTGTTGCAATTTTTTGGCCAATTTCTACTTATAGGTTGCTGATTACTCTCTTCACATTTTTTAAAGAAATCAAGCCGATTTGCTCAGATTTCAAAGGATAATAATTCAATGACTTTTGCTCATAACTTTTGCAAGCCTGGAATACCTGACTGGGAAATTCAATGACTTTTTCAGGTTTTCCATGAACGTGGAAACCCTGAAACACACACATTTTTGTCCTAATCCACTCAGGTGCATCTGTGCAACTGTCCTAGCCTCAGGGTACACACCAGCTATCACTGCAGACACAAAAGGGGGGCAAATTAACTTTAAATAGCCCTGCAGTGGCAGAAGGAGCACTGCTAACAAGGGGTCACATTTCAACTTGAAGGACGCGCCCCATTTCTCCAGGATTGTCTTACACAAACTTAAATGTATGAATCCTAAAGCCAACAAACAGATCGTATGAATCACCGCCACAAAGTCTGTCGTGCACATGCTGCTGTGACAGAGCTGAGCTATCGCTCCCTCAAACCTTGCAGAATAAAAACCTCACAGCTGGCCTAGATCTCAAAGCCACAAAAGGTGCAGACAGAGATGCAAACATACAGTGCACACAAACAGAAAAGTGCCGCCAGATGATTGGTGATGCAGTGAGGGAAACCAAAAAGATTTCCACTGTGTCTATTAGAGCCCGAGAAAACCACAGAGAGCACAAAGGCAGGAAGGAGAGGAAACCGATATGACCACAGGAAAAAGGAGCGCTTGGCCAAAGGTGCACTATTTTGTAATCAGCCGTGTGGCACTACAGTGAGGGGATTTCAACTTTTATTATTTTTAAAGGATTAAACAAAAAAAAAAAAAAGTTTACTGGGGTGTGAAAAAAGTGTAAACCAAAGATAGAAACATGGATGGATGGATGGCAAACCTCTGGCAGGAGCTGCAGGATGGCATTGGAGTACAGCGTGCCAACGGCAAGAGCGATGAAAAAGATGAGCACGTATTTCATAAAGCGTGTCTTCATCAGGGGTATGATGAAGACTCCGGTGAGAGCGAAGGCATTGATCACTGTCACACTCAGGAAAGAAAAGCCCCACACTGGAGGTTTGAGTGACAGCAAGGTTGGATGGAGAAGGAAGTTGTAACATTAAAATGTGCAGTATCACAGCTGTAAAGTCCTCTTGAACTCTGAATCAACAAAAAAGCTGCATATTCTTGCATCAAATCTACATGTCATTTTGGATAATAAAAGGTTACATTACACAACATTTAAGTTTATATAACTCAACTTCTCAAACACGAAATATCATTTTATCTAAAGGTGATGTCGAGACTCAGAGGTATGTGACTCAATGGTTCCCAAATGACGGTGTGGTGCCCTGCCCAAAAAAATTGAAAGATAAATCTGCAATGGCACAAGGAAAAAAAAAACCAAATATTTGTTACACAAATTATATATGTATTACTGACCTAATTTTTTCTTCTCAATTTTTTAATAAATTGTGAAATACTGGTTAGTTTCGCCTCTTTTTGCCCCTAAAAATGATTCAAATGAAACAATTTAGGAAAGAAACATCACTCTTTTGTTTAACTAGTCACAAGTCAGACACATGCATCATGTGACAGATACTGCTTTCCTTATTAGGGTTAAAAGCCAAAAAGGTGGAGAAACACTGCCTTAAATGATACCTGTGGAAGGAATAAGGTTTGTGGACATCAGTTTTTCCTTCATGCATTTTGTCTGAGGCTTCAGCAACTGTAAAATTTATGGGAAGGAAAAGTTAAATACAGAGAGCTTCAAGGCCTTCTTCTGTGGTGTGAGATAACAATCTTAATTCTAAGAAAGGAAATGAAAACTCAACATGATAGTTGGTGGTGTAGGCAGAAGCAGACTTCTTCATTGGATGAAGGTACAACTTAAGTCTGGAGGAAAATAAGCACTTAATCGTGTAGAAAAAAGGCACAAAAATGGAAAAAGAAGCATAAAATGAAGATCTAATTGTTATTCAACAAATTATGTGACAAAATATATACTGAGACAAATTAAACGTTTGCTTCAACATTGAAATTGCTATCACAATATGCCCCTTGATTCTTAGCTTCTGATTGATTCAATCAGTGGTTTCTGAAATTTACGAGATTGTCGACTTAGCTGAGATCATTAAGTGAAGTAGAGACATAGACCTGTGTGTCATCTGTATAGCAGTGAAAACAGATTCACTGTTGGCCATTGAAAGAACCTCATGGCAGGATGTAGAGACAGAAAAAAACGGGGCCCAGGACTGAATCTTGGGGCACGCCAAATGAAATATCACAACCACAACTCCCCAAAGGAAAGAAAAGTAGTCACTAAGTTGGAAAGGGACCGAAAAGTATTAATGTTGCAAGCATCTAGAGTGCTTTTCTTCAAAATAGATCACACCAACACAGTTTTGAGGTCCACTGAAAAAAAAGGTTGATTATGTGCAAAAGTTTTGCTGACAAGGAGTCAAACACCAACTTGAGCAGCTGCCAGGCGTTGTGTCAAGGGGGAAAAACGAAAATGTGTAAGTCCAGAGAAAACCAGAGATACACTGCCAAATGTTGTAATTTACATAACTTGATAGTGTTTTGCTGGGGGGGGGGGGCACTGTTTAGATGAAGAACATACTAACCACATTGTTTTGTTACAAAGCTGGTTGTAAATCGGTGGACCATCCCTTTAAGAGAGGTTACTTCTAAATCAGCACTAACAGCATTAAAACAGGTAAAAGGTGCTGGCTGACGGAGGGATAGATTTGACTTCAGTGTGACCATCGATTTGTTTTAATAGTACATCTTATCTGATTTGAGTTATCTAATCTCTGAAACACATGACATATTTAGATAATGAGAAAAAAAAATCAGGATATTCAAGTCGGTGAGATCTGCAGCAGAGGTGAATTTCCATGGCATCCGCCTCCCCGCTGCTGGCAGATCTCCACAGCCTAGGCAAAGCAAAACAACTCTCAAGCCAAAATAAGCTGTCTGCAAGGGCAAGTGTGAGGCAAGCTGAGGGCATATGAGTGGATGATAAGAGAAAACAAATTTGTCAGTGGAGAGGGAAAGATAGAGAGCTCCGAGCCATTAAACCTCCTCCTCTACCGGCTAAAGGATGCCATAAACTGGGTCAAAAGCATCTGACTTATGGCACAATGTAATCACTTAAAAACACAATATGAGGCTTATCCACGATTATCACATTCATGTTGAAAGCTGTTTTTTTTTTTTTAGTGGAAACTTATAAAGTACTGTGAAGAGTCTTGAAGCATTACTGCTTTCAGACATCAATTGTGCTGCAGCACTGAGGGGCAAAACATCACACAAGTTGACCAAAATCTCCAAGTCTGTCATTAGAAAGCCACATACTGCAATCCCAATTTAGCCTCTACTCAACAAGAACTTAAAGGTTTGTTAAATTGGATGGAGATGCCAAAATGGTTTCTAGGACTCTCAAGGACATCCTAATGGGTGTGTACAGCCTGCAGTCTGTATGGAGTTACAGTGAGTCAGCAGCGAAGGTAAGAGGAGCACTTTGTTGCTGGAACGGCTTCCTGTCTGACTGTCTTTACCTGGATGAGATCTCTGCTACATACTTGATGTGCTGACTGAGGCAGGATCGTGGAGAATAGAAGGATGTGTTGGCGTAAAAGCCAAACGAAGAAATACAATCTGAGCCTTGGCTATCTGTGCCTGCTTATTTTGGCTTTCATCTCCTTTGGGGACATCATGATATTACTGTCTCCAGGCAACAGAACACACACATTTTGGAGCTCAGATCTGGAGAAGAAATGTGTTTTCAAGGTCTCGCTGCGTTGAGCTGAATATACAGTTGTAAGAAATAAGGAAAAAAACTTGTAATGGAGTAAGACATTGACAGATGAAGTAGTCACTGTAGAAGGAGCAAATGAGTTTAAATATTCATGAGACATAAAAAGAAGCTGTAAACGGAAAAACAGCAAACAGCTAAGTCTGACCAAAAGACTACAAAAATAGCATCAGTGTCAAAATGTACTTAATTCTTAATATTCATCGAACATACAATAGAGGTACAGTTAAAGGATAAGGCTGCTGATACTCAATATTTTTGTGATTGTTCACAAATCCCATGTAAAGACCAAAACCAACACAGCTAAAGGCAAGTGAGATTTACCCCTTTGAAACCTGGATCGACATCATATTTTTGTGCTGCATTTAAACCCCTGAAACCTGAGAACATTTGTTTTATTTATGTTGAAAACATGGAAAATAATAATGCAATGGGCAACTTTGCAGAAAATGATCCACAAATTGCAAGAAATTAGTAGAATTAGATTTTTGATTTTTTTAATGCTAGGGGAAAAATGCCCAGAAAGCTACAGATCTAATTATCACAATCGTATATTCAAAATTATGTCACAGAATTATTGTATTTTTAAGCAATTTAAGCAACAATGAAGAAATAAAATAAAATAAAATAAAATAAAATAAAAATAAAATGAAATGAAATGAAATGAAATGAAATGAAATGAAATAAATAAAATAAAATAAAATAAAATAAAATAAAATAAAAAAATAAAATAAGCATAATTTGGCCCAAGTGTTTATTGTAGCATTATTATATGTGCAGGAGATGAAAGTAGAACAGAACTGGGAAATACCTGACACATGTTGGCCAGTTTCCTTGGCGATTTTTTGTTTCTCATACTGCATGTGGGACTTCACTGCCTTGATTTTGCCAAGTTTTATAAAAAGTTTTGCATAAAATACAACATATGCATAGCCTTGTACCAGCTCGAGCCATGCCACAAAATCTTGCTTAAATAGCCAAATATCATTGAATTTGCACTTTCTCATGTTGTCCATGCTACCTGGACAGCTAACTAGCAGCATCCCAATCAGTGTTGTTGTTTCAGATCTCCTAATCTATGTGACATTAATGTAAGAGGCGTTTGTTTTTTTGTTGTTTTTTTTTTTTAATAGTTGTTACCAATTATATTGAGATCTCACAATGCAACATCAGACAGAGAAAGATTAAAAAATCACCATGTATTTGCATTTTTAAAGACTTTGAAAGACTAATTCAAGACATGTTAATACCAATTAGTAACATATTTTTAAATTATTAAATTCAATGCCTGTAAAGGCCCAGCAACAACATGTTACTCCGTCTCCCCTGCTTCCCTGCCCTCTTTGCACTTCTCAGTGCCAAGCCAACTGGTTCCCAATCAAGCCTTTAATCTTGTTAATATATACTCTCATTTAACGAAAAAAAAACATTTGCAAATAGAAATAAATCTCAAATTTTTTGGGGACCATCTTCAGCTGGTGTACAAATGAGCATTTACAGCAACAGGACAGCGCATATGGCAGCAGGGTGGATGTGTTTTTGGACTGTTTTGCAAAATTGTTGGAGTTTCATGGCACAGACAATTAACCTTTATCAGAATTTAGCTACACAAACAACGCTTCTTAAAAGGATCAACTCAGCATTTGTTTTGGTCTTTTCATTGAATTTGCAGAGGTTAAGTAAAATTTCTTAAATAACAAGACTTATCCTTTAAATGAATATAAATTAACTTGATGTGAATTGGAGGGAATTTATAAATTACTTAAGTGATGACAAGACAGACAAACAGCTAACACTTTTTTTAATAATCAGTAACAAGTCAGCGCTCACCTTCAGCGTCTGTCGGCCTGGTGGGGGGGTCACTGCTTAAGTCCTCCTCTTTCAGTGCCCTGCAGGTGCCGGCATCCAACTGCTGCAGCATGGTGGGGCAGAGAGCTCCCGTAAGCCCTGCCCATCATCCAGCCGCGACTGCTCGCTGATGCTGTAAACGGCCAGCGTGTCTGCAGGCAAAACTGAAAATGAAAACATATCAGTCAGTCTAAAAAAAGTGTACGTTTCAGTTTAAAACATTGAGTCAACCAGGATGTTTTCAGAGGTAGATCAGGCGTTTTTAATTATAGCCAGAGAAAAATCACCTTTGAGTGAAAAAAAGCTTTGGTCGCAGCACCAAAAATTGTCTGTTTGCAGTTTCTCAAATGTGAGAATTCACTACTTATCTCTGTTTTCTGTATTTTAAGTTGAATATCTTCTGGTCACTTGGTTTGTTGGTTGGACCAAAATAGACAGGTGAACACCTAAAAAAAATATAATATTCATATAATCCAAAAATGAAAAGAATTTTATTCACTGCCCTTAACCAACTACCAGATAAATATATATAACATGTTGTCTGCTTTAGGTGCCTTAATACTGATTTTCACCAATTCTACATAAATTCTAATAAAACTGGAAGTGAACAAACTTCCTTATTTTTCTTTCTCATCACATCTAATTGTAGAGTGTTTGCCACAAGACTATTTGAGAAATAAAACTGCTAATCATGGCACATTAAAATGTTTACCAATAATGTGGATCTGGACAAATACAGATGAAGGGGATTCCAAACAGCCATTAAAAGGCAGATAGGACATGTCAACTTCTGAAATGTCCCTCTCTCTAAGGTCAAAATCTCAGATCAAAGATCGAAAGTCACATTGAAAAGTCAAGAGAAACTTTATCCAGAGTAAATATTTCATTTCTATACTGGGACATAGGAACCAGTTATAATTTAATCTCCTGAGGACAAAAAGTGAAACTGAATAAAACACGAGGAGCTTTGCACAACCGCAGAAAATGTAACAAGTGTTCTACTCGATGATTATATTAACTGCTCTAAGCATGAAAAATAAATCATTCAGTGTGGCAGCTATGAATACTTCAATGCAACATGTTTGGTGATGAATGACTCTGTCAACATGCAGGTGAATATTAGTTTTATTTCTGTCCTACAAGTCACACATCTTTATAAAATGAATATACAACAAACAAGATCCGGGAAGTCTCAAATTAATGCAGACGATCATGGAAAAAAAACCAAGGCACTGGCTGTCTGCATCAATATGAGACTTGCTGGATCTTGTTTTTTTTTTGTACTTTCAGCTGCCTCACCAAAGAGCACCTGTCGGGGCTGTCGTCAGAGCCGACAATGGTGTGTGTCCTTTCCAAAACCTGAACTACATGTGAACTTTACCCATGGCTCTATCTGATTTCTTTGATGAGTTTTTAGTTTTGCCACCATTACTTAATCTATTCAAAAGCAGATCAGCAAGTGAGTCAATCATCCACGACACTAAGCATGGGAACTATGCTAAATATTTCAGCTATCTGGCACCGGTGGCTCCTGCTTCTTCCAGGCAGGACTAAAGCTGGATTTACTCCTCTGCTTCAGTGTCTGGGGGGCTCTGAGGCTCCGCCGGAGGTACTGACACAACTAACATCCACCTCCTCAAAAATGTAGGCCTACATGTCAGGGCCACAAAAGAGATACCACATGAAGACAACTCCTACATGACTGCGTAGCTGGTGGAGATTGCGGATTGGATGACAGCTTGTATCTAGCAAAGTTGCTTTAGTAGTTTTATGTGTCTCCTTTAGTTTCTGGCTTTCAGGTTTTACGTTATTGTTCAGCCGCACCGTCCTGCCCTTACCTGATGGGGAGCAGGATGCACTCGTGCTTTTTTTCGTTGGTTATCATCCAATATTTACACATTGTGCGACACTTGTTAGCACATACAGTTTCCATAGATTCAACACTCATCAGCTCCCTGACAACTGATCGGACACACCCTGAACTTCCATTGTTTGAATCATCAAAACTGACTGGCAATTGAAAAGCCGTTACTGTATGAACCTCCTTTGTTTGTCAAGACCAGAAGAAGCCAGTTGTGGCACTGGCAACACCCTGTTCCAGTGTGAATAAGCAACCATCGCCACTCTACATCACACGCGATACCAAGACAGTGAAAGAAGGTAAACACACGATAGGTATATTGAACTCAAACAGCTCTACGGAGAAGTACAGATCCAGCTTCAGCTACGCTACCTGTAGTTCTTCAGGGGTGCAACGTCACTGTTTCTAATTAGACAAACTGAACACCAGATGTGCAGAACATATTTTTTGTGACACAAAGACCTGATCACAGAGGGCAGCAAGAATAAACGGTCCTGATCCAAAATGCAGAGGGCCAAAACCCAAAACAGACAAAGAACATCAACAGTGGCATCAGTGTGATGCACCATTAATTAACATGCAGCTATAACTGAAGGGGCTAATTTTACTCATGCAAAGATGAGGACTGATTATGAGTCCACTTTGATCCACTTAAGTGGATAGGACAGCAGCCCTTTCAGAACTAGCGTTGACACCTTCTGGTCGATTGGTTGGTTGATATAATTTTGTCCGACCAAATTTTCATAGGTTGCAAAATCGTTGGTGTTACCTTAATAAGAGTCTGTTTTTTAATCAAGCTGAATGCAACAATCCAACATGCTGCATTCTTCCGAAAACACTCAGCAGAGAGCACTAGAGCACTAAACACGAGGTGTTTTTTTTTTCAGCTGGTTGCATCTGGTTGCTATGACACAGAATATAAAAAATGGCCTCACAAAGAGGAGTGCTTCCTCTGGCTCCTGCTCCGGATGAATGAAAGGCTGAAGTATGTAGAATAAGAGGATGGACCCTCTAGTGTTTGTGGCCAGCAATACATATGTTTCCACTCTTTGAGACCATTAAAGATTCCATATTTGCTGCGCTCAGTGCAAAACAGACGCTTAGTACCGTGTCACACTGCTGGTGTTTGTAACATAGAGTAAATACGCAGTGTTTGCATTGCATATAATTGAAAAATTCTGCCAGCCTGAGGAAAAAAAAAGTGAAAAACAAACGCTAGTTTTGAAGAGAAACTTTCGTTGAAGAGAAGGTGGAATTTCAGCCGAAGGTGTCTCTTCTGTTAAGTACAGCCCTAGTTATATTCAAACATATTAATAAGTTGGGATTTGGGGCGCCAGGTGCTCAGTTGGTAGAGCATGCACCCCATTTTCAGAGGTTATGTGTCTTCGTCACAGCGGCTCCAGATTCGAGTCCAACGGAAGGATATACATTCGGCCCTTTGCTGAATGTCATCCCCGCTCTCTCATTTCCTGTCACGTCTCTAACTGTCCTATCAAATAAAGGCCACAAAAGTTCCAAAAAAGTTGTGATTTGTGTATTACTTAACCAAAAGCAGTTGCACCATGGAAATACGTTACGTTACAATTCCACATAACAACTCAACAGTTACACATGGCCCTTGGGTAGGTGTAAATCCTAAAATGTCACTGTATTATACTAACTAATGCTAAAACCGCATTTTTACTGCCACACAGCAACATCTTTTTGTTGATTGTGTGCCATGTCGCAACACAAACTAGCTGACTTGGATGAGCTCCAATGCAAATTAGCTCATGCCACCCAGAGAGCTAATACTCACAGTGACCATGACAGCGGGACTCTACCTTTGATTACTGACTGGCCACTTGTCCTAGTTATGACTTTACATTCAAACTAGTTAGGTTATGCCACAAATAGTCATGGTGCCATCAATTTAGAAGTTTATTTAGTTACAATCTAACTAGTAGTTACCTAGCTGGCCCTCTACTGTCGAAATTACACCCTAACTTAAAAAATACTTAAAACATAGATGGTAAAAAACCAGTGCAGGATCCCACCCAGACCTGATTAGACTGAACATAATTTAGACTGGGCCCAGCACTGAACAGTTACTAGTAATGAAGATCTCTAACTCATGACGGGGCTGCCTCGGCAGCAGATCAATGTCATGAGCAGTCGTAAAAGAATGCAATAAAATAAAGTTATAAACTGTTTAATAATGAAGCAACTTTGAAAGCTTTTAAATCCATAGAAAGATTATTTAAATTATGTATTAAACTTTGTAGCAGTGCTGAAATAATTAGCGGAATAATTGATTAGTTGATTGACAGTAAAAGAAAATGTCCTCAAATATTAAAATGTGGTGCATTTTCTCTTTTATTTCAGTGTATATAAGATATGTCTGGGTTGGAACTGCTGGTAGGGAAAATAAGAAATGTATAAGACACCAACTTGGACTCTGGGAAACTGAAACGAGCATTTTATGCACTGTCATCATCCGTTTAGAGTTTCTAAAAATGCATACTATTAATTCTGTATCTTTTATATCTGACACACTATTATTTTATTCTTATGTCATGTTTTCTGGTTAACACCTGCAGGCAAAACTTAACATTATTAAAACCAAAATGCGTTTGCTTCTGGTGCAAAGACCTAATTTGCACTTGTAATACAAGGCCACAACAGGAAATCCCATAAACCTAAAGTGTTTTAAGAAGATGAGAGGTTGATTTTTTCTCACCTTGGACCTGTTGGATTTGGGAGGTGAGGTTGCTGTAGGTGTCTCAGCCGTACCGCTGCTGTCGCTGTCACCTTCACCCTGACCCTTGCTGAGGAGAGCCAGCAGTGAGCGCAGCTGGGGCACCGTGATGGTGCTGTTGTCTCCATAGCGGGACAGCAGGTCCTGGAGCACCTGTGCAGGGGACGGTGTCTGACCTTCCCCCTGACATGTCACTCGGCCCAAGGGGCAGACGAGCACAGCCAGGGCCAGAACAAACATCAGCTGGGACTGGAGGCGGGTGACGGTCAAAGCGGCACGGCCATGAGGGGACCAGATAAGCATGGCTTCTTCCCTGGCTGGCAGACGTTGATCTGTGGGGGAAGGACAGGACAAGAATAAGAGAAATACTTAAACTTTTAAAACTAGGTCCAAAAAACCCCACTGCTCTTTAAACTATTCACTTGGCAATAGAGGCAGTAAACATAACTTTGGTTTGAGGGTGTGCTATATCATATCGTTCAAGATAATACCTGAATATTTTTTATGCAATTATAATAATAATAATAATAATAATAATAATAACAACAATCATATCATGAAAATGGCAATATTCCAACTTGTTGATATAATAATGTCATACCATTACAGGGGGTATGATGGGCAGCGACACAGCAGATGGGGAGAGGATAAATGGCGAAGCTAAAAGGTCCAGGTAGGTTAAAAACCCCCAGAATCTTCTGGGATTTTTTCCAAAAGAGGATACTAAGTTAGCCTAAATGGTAACTTTTTAATCATTTACTGATTTTGTTGCAACTACATGTTCTTAAAATTAAGAAATATATATATTTTTCTGTATTTTGTCATAAAAACGTCAGTATTGCTATAATACCCTTAAGTATTGTGATATTATTTTAAGGCCATATTGCTCACCTCTACTTTGTTTACAAAAAACTCCACATTTAATAAAAACGTCAAACATTACAAAACCCATCTGTGAACCCATCTCAACACACACAGCTACATAAAAGCATTGAACACATTAAATACTACAATTCTAACGTAAATTAAGCAAAATCTGATCAACTAATAAGTAACAAAACAGAGAAGTTTTAGAGGAATTCAGTACCCATTTTTGGTACTTAACAGTTTTAAATACTAGACGCAATAAATGAAGGTCAGTGCAAAAAAACAAAACAGAGAATTGGCATATAACTCAAGTGGGGACTGAATTTATTTTGCACTATGCAGTGTTAGGTATGTGAATATACAGCTGTTGAGGTGGTAAAAGACCAATCCTTATGCCAGATTTAAAGGCCCAGTGTTAGACAGCACAAAGCACAAAGAGGCAGGAGGAAACCAGCGGGATAAACACAGCTGCCAATTACACACAATTATAGACAATTACAGCACACATTCACCAGACAACACATGAAACAACCAGCTATGTAATGTAGTAACACTCTCACACACAAACCAGACATGTAGGATTAAACATAGTATCTATACAGATACTGTTTTTTAAGGTAACATCAGGTTTTATTATAATCTGCTGCCTGTTCTTGGTCAGTTGTGCAATCGGGATTTTTTGAGATTTTTCCATATCTCCTAAAACATACCCATTTCTACAACACAAAAATTACAAAAACTTAAATTTTAAATGAGCTAATGTTTGTCGGGTAAAAGTATGTGAGCACTTATTTATAGGGTTCCTGTAGATCCTAAAACATCTTGAAAGGTATTGAATAGATTATTCTAAAATTGGGTCTTATTTGGTATTAAAATGTCTTAAATTAATCTTTTTAAAATCTTAAAATTTTAATGGACATAAAAAAAAAATTTCTGCGACTGTAATATTACGACTTAGTTCTCATAATATTACGACTTTTTTATCGTAATATTACAAGTTTTTTTCACAAAATATTACAACTTACAACTCAAAGTCTCAAAAAAAAAATCCTCAATGTGGCCGAAAACATCTTCATACTATGGAAATCAAGGCTATAGAATCCCACATGCAGAGTGAAAAACACAAAACTTGCAGACAAATGTCAGGTATTTTTTTAAAAAAGTCATGTTTTTTGCTACAAACTCTTTATTTGATTATGAGTAACATCAAAAAAGACTAAAAAAGTCTTAAATCTAACTTGCCATAAGCTGTAGGAACCCTGTACATACGTTATCCACTTTTTCCACCCCTGACACAAATTTTAATGTGCACACACACACACCACACACACAGGGCGAACTGTAATGTTCAGGTCCCGTGTGCTCCAACACACAGAGCACTGATTCATTTCAGTACGCCCTGCAGGTCCACATGCAAAACTGAGCTGAATAATCAGGCCCATTCACTTCTGTGTGAAGAAACGCTCACCTCTTCTTACAGAGCCTCTAATGATAGCTGGTGCGTAAACGCCTGAGTCAGTCTGTCTGCCCCGAGGCTCCGAGCGCGGGCTGAGTAATGCCCACAGGTTACCTGGGAGTAGAGATGGGAGTCGGGGGAGTAGCGATCGGAGAGAGAGCTCCTCAGGAGTGCAGTGGACTGTGGAGAAGAGAGAGACAGATAAAACAAAGGTTACGACTCACCGGCGAGGAAAAGAGAAATAGGAAAGGATGAGGGAAAAGAAAAGAGGCAGCGGAGAAGAAAAGAAACCTGAAATGGCAGCTGCCAGCTTAAATGTTCTCTGCTCGCTCTACCCATCGACTTGCCTTCTTCAAATTCCAACCTAACTCTCAGGCCACAAAGTCCTGCACCGTGCCAAAACCCACATCATTCCTTTTCTGCATTGAGCATTCCTTGATTCACTTTCAGATGCCGTACATAAAGAATCATTTAGTGAGCATCCAGGGAAATACTGCAGCTGCAAACATCCAGCGCAGCTGCCACGGTTCATACACATTTTTACCAATAAGTATCATGACTCTGAGGTAGTTTTTAAAGGCCATACATTCTCTGAAATGACCATTGATACTCCTTTTGGGTTCTTTTTCATTACTCTATATAGCTTTTTTTTTTAAATATATATAATTTTTTTAAAAAGGAATTCAGAGCAGAACTAGAACATTTTTTCAAATATAACTAAGGGACTGTTTGTTATTTATGAGAGAGGAGGGGCTGGTGCAAACAGGGGAAGGTTTGTCAAGCATTTGGGAGGGATCTATGTTTTTTACTATGGTTTAGGGAAGGGGCATACGACTTTAAAAGGCTGTATTTTGTGATTATCTTGATGACGATTTGATGACGAAAACATGCAGCTTTGGAAGGCATGTTTTCTTTAAAAAAAAAAAAAAATTTATTACATTTTTTTAAAGAAAACTTGACTTTTTTTCCAGAAGTTTGTTAAGAAAATATTTTTGGCTTTTTTAATATTGTTTTCTATTTTTGAAGAAACTATTTAATGTAATCGACAGCTGAGTGGAAACGTGAGACAATATGAATGTAAAGCTGAACATTTATGAAAAAGTTTCCCAAGATAAAATACAACTTTCAAAAGGTCAGTCTGTACAATTTCTCCTACTCCTATTCTGCGTTCATTCACCAACTTTTTCTTCCCTGAGCTGAAAATGCAAAAAAAAAGACTCTCCTCTTCAATAAGTCACCCTCTCCCCAATGAATTGCCTCTCTCCCAATTATTCCCCCTCTGCTTGCTCTAATGAGGCCTTATTCTGAAGTAGAGGGAAACCACATACAGAAAATAAGAAAAAAAAATCCCTTTTAAAGTCTCTTTAGCTCCAATTTTTCATTTCTCTCCCACTCTCTTACACAATCCTTGTAAAAGTTGCAGGAGCTCTGAACCTTGCCCTCCTTACTGCTGGCTGCGACTGTCGGTGAAACACAGGTTGAAGCCAGGAGTGGATAATAAAAACGATAAGCTGAGTGACAGAAACTATTCTGAAAACTCATTTGCTGCTTTTCTCTGTATTGAAAATTGAAGATCTTTTGAATGTTTGTCAGAACAATCTAGCAATCATAAGAAATGTGGGATATGTGATGGACATTTTTTAGCTTTTTGACTTTTTTAAGGCTAAATTATTTATCGAATTACTATCACTCATTAGAGATTCATTATACTAGAAAAGAATTCCCACACACTGTCCTATTACTTGCAAACTTAATTTATGTGGCGAAACTGGCACAGTTTGTTTGTGGATGCAGTTTCCTGAATTTTCTCTTTCATCTCTTATTTTTGTCTTGAAAAATTAACTTGCATAATGTTTTTTGGTTTTTTTTATTGTACTTATTGTATCTATTGTATTTTTGTACATGAACTATTTTCTGTTTTATGTACACAGTATGGACCTTTTTCTGTGTCCTTTATAAAGTCATTATAATAATTAGTATTTAAATTTAGACTTGATAAGGGTCTGTGGACCAAAACATCATGTTTGTACATAAAGTTTATTGCAAATAACAGGACAGTGTTATACAAGTTATTGTTGGTGCGCACAAGTTTACATATTCTACAATAATTATACTTGAATTGGGGAGCCCAGTAGCTCACCTGGTATCATTATTATATTATTGTGATTTTAAACATGTTGCGATAAGCCAAGTATATTTATTACCTTTTTTTAACTGTAAATTAAGTCCCTGAAGGAAAACTTTGTCAACATCTTTAAGATAAGATAAAGTGTTCGCTCTGTTCATCTCACGTAATTTTTACTGCAAGCAAAATGTATCTAGAGGACAGAAAAATCATTATATAGAAGTAGTTAGGTGCAGCTGCTCTATAACCTAAACTGGTCAACACTTTCATAAATGGACGCCATCAGTTTATCTCCGGCTGCAGGAAAGCAGCCAGAGGTAAAGTGATACCGCCGTCCTCTTCCACATTTATTTTTCATTAAGAGAGAGAGGAGAGGTGCGGTGTGTGAAGAAATGTTTATGAGTGACTAACGGCAGCAGCACATTGGTAAAATACAAAGACAGGCATGCCCCACTGGATAAACACAAGTCCTCTTTTTGTGTTTAAATTGTTTACATTGTACACTACTGTGTTGCAATCTAACATGTCTACATGCACAGGTAGAGCACATGTGGCAGGTAAGCGTCAACAAAGAAGCACTACATTATTTTAACGACGTTCAAACAATGGGCTGTTAACTAAGGCAAAGGTGAAAAGGAGGGGAAACAATTTGCGTTAGGAAATAACAGCGTTTACAAGGAAATGTGGTATTCAGTTTGGGAAACAAAAGCACTTATGATATCAGTGTGAACACCCAGGATCCATAGTTACATCAATGTACCACAAACAATCTGCCTCTGATGTGTCAGAGTTTAGGTCTGCAAATCAACCACTGAGTAAATGGACCAATTATGTGTTGCTCCATTCAGCTGACTTTGGAGCAGCCGTATTCTCCATTAGGTATCATCGGCCAGGAGACGGTAATCAAGGTTATAATAATAGCTGTGTCTATTGTTACTATTCCTGGTTCTGTTGTGCGGTACAACGTAGCTTTCATTTTGTCATACACTTTCCTCACTACACCTCCTCTATGCATATCAACAATTATCAGTCTCACGATTTTCTTTTTTACTCCTTAATGTCAGATTTTGTCACATTTAAAGACAATCATTCTTATCAGGATATCATTTGCCAATTTTAGCCAATTTTAAATATTTCAGTCTTATTTATAAATAGTGTCCGTGTCAAGTCAAACTTGACAATTAGCTATCAACGTTAACTGCCACTCATGCCTTTATTCATTTTACTTTGGCTGAAGTTTATGATTACAAATAGGGTTGTCACGATTCTCTAAATGGATTTTCAGTGTTAAGGTCCCGATTTGATTCAATGCCTCAAGCACCGGAGGCAATGCAAAGTACTATCAAGTTCAGATTCATGAGACCAACTGATCATTGTTTTTTTTTTTTTTAATGTAGGGTTTCCCACATATTAATTTATTTGTGGCGGGCTGCCACGATCAAAACATCAGCCACCACCAACTGATTTTACATTCCTGGAGCTCAAACATTCATTAGGTACACTGTTGGGATATAAAAACCTTTTGGTTAATTATTTTCCACACTCTCAGAGCGCAGAGTGTACTGTGGGCACAGACGGGGCCGTAGAAGACCAGGTGCAGTGAAAGTCATTACTTGTGCTGGGCCTAAAAGTTTGCATTCACCGCCTATGTAGCAGCTGCTCCTCTGATCTATTGATCTCATCATCAGTGACCATATTGACAGATAAATTATCCACCCCACGTCTCATATTCCTAAAACTTAGGAGTGCTGCGTTCACAGACCAGCAAAAACTGATGTTAAAACAAATTTAATGTCAAATTCTTCTTTAAAAATGTATGCTGCGTGGTATCACGTGTGACATAACGAAATGTGCCACACTCTACTCAGGTCAAGTTTCAATAATTTATTAAAAAATGTCATAAATATCACTAACTTATTTCACCAGTCAATAGGAAACCAAAACAAAAGCCACTAGATGGCAGAGGGGTGCTTAACAAAAACAGTTTTTCTGTCAGCACATTAGTTAAATATGACATAACTGGGAAAAGCAAAATGTTGCAATACATGTGACTTCTAGGAAGAAGGAGGATTTCCCAGTTCTGTTTTTTTCTGTCATCTCTGACTCAGGCAGTGGCTATATTGAGTTTGATGATTGAAAGTGAAAGCTCATTTTGATGAATTTTCAGTTAAGAACCAAAATCATGACAACCCTTATTAGAGATTTTATTTTATTTTAACTTATTTTTATTTTATTTTATTCATTCTTACTTCATTTTATTGTATTTGGGCAACCTCTTGCTCATTTGGTAGTGTAGACTTTTTCAAGTCAGTGGCTGCTGCCTGGATCTGAAACCAACCTGTGGCCCTTTGAGGCATTTCATCCCCTCTCTCACCCTTTTGCTGTCTCTCTTAAGCCGCACACAACTTAAAAAAAAATAAGAAAAATAAGAAATTTCCTTTATGACAAGTTTACAGTTGTAAATTGTTCAGCCAGAACATATTTTTAAGACAAAAAAAAGTTATTCCTTGTTTTTTTAAGAAAAACAAAAAAATGAAGACTTTTCCAACTCTCATATAACAATATCATTATTATCCTCAGTTATATACAGCATCGGCTGGGATCTATCTGGCATATAGCTGAACAACCAGTGAGGAATAGCTGTTAAAGTGCTGCCTGTCACCATGCTTCCTCTGTTATGACATTAACTTAGAACTTGGACCCTAAATATAAATGCACTCGTGCTTCTAAATATGAACTTATTTTGTTCTGGAGAGCGCAAAGGCCCAAACAGCAAAGCTACAATAAACAGGAGAATCCTTCTCCACTGGCAGACCATCGCCTTGGTCTCAGTGTGGCTACGGTCCAATTAAAACAATGCAGAAACTGCTTTTAAATGTCAACATGTCAGGTCAGACTGATGTCACCGCACACTCAGACACACAGGCATTTAGAGTCCAAGGCCTATTTGTAGCTGTGG
Source organism: Plectropomus leopardus (assembly GCF_008729295.1). NCBI lineage: Eukaryota > Metazoa > Chordata > Actinopteri > Perciformes > Serranidae > Plectropomus > Plectropomus leopardus. Next base: position 33,306,827 of record NC_056468.1, on the reverse strand, counting down.
AGATAAAGGTTGGTGGGAAGAGACAGACAGTCTGCAGCAGGGATGTTAGTCCTTCACCACGACGGCGAAGGCCTTTGCCATGACGTTAAATATGAGTTTCACCAGAGAGCTGGCAGCAGAGGAGAAAAGAGAAAAGAGCAGGGCAGGAAAATGTTTAGTCACAGTCTGCCGGACTCAAATCCCAAAGGCGCTGCAGCTGATTCTACTCAGCATTTCAAATCTGTCTCTGTTCTGAGAAAGTCACCTATTTACCCTGCTTATTTCACTCCCCTCTCACAAAGTTTTTGTCAGACTAGAACCAACAAATAAGCATAAAAGAAGGTGACTACCAGTCAAACCACAAGCAATACAGAAAACAGAGTGCCAAAGAGAGACAAATTACTTTCACTAAGCAGGTTTCCATTAACTCCAAAATTGCACAAATTGAAATTGTGTATACAAAATATGCCAAATGGAAACACTTCAATGTCGGAAAAAACTCCCATTTACCACAAAAAAGGTTTTTCCGTTGGCATGAGGTGGTATTTTAAGCAATTCAAAAAATCCAGATTTCGCAAAACACATGATGCTATGACTATGCTTTGACAAGAACCGGCTCCTTCGGGCATGATGCATCAGGGGCTACAGGAGGTGCGATTGCATCGCATAACTCTTAAAAAACTGAGTGAATAATCCGGAATTTTTGAATCCACAATTCCTCTGTGAAATCTCGGACTATCACCTTCCAGAAACCCTCATATGTGGCCGCTCCCACGTTTAAGGTGCTTGCCTTTCCTTTATCACTCCCATAACACGCCTGCGTTGCCTACGATTGGATATAATGACGACTAGTGTGGTGGCTGCAATACAAATAAACCTGCTAAAGTTTTCCACATCCATCGCCATGCTTCTGGGAATGTTATCACGACAGGAGAAGTTGCACAACATCACTCAATGGAAATGCAGTCATCTCGCAATTGTGTTTTATCCACATTTCGAAAGTACCGCTTAAGTTTTGCGCAAATCTGTGGAATGGAAACTTTCCTCACCACTGTCACCAGTCTGAGCACTGGAAGTGAGTATATCCCAATGTGGTGATTAGGCTTAATCAGGCAACCAAACAATGTTATCAGCACTAACGGCACACACACACACAGCGTTCTCCAAACCCGTGTAAACACACCACAGTGAGAAATTTCCCTTGTCATCATCAACTTCAACACCTGACTGAGCAGAAATATAATCTGCAATGGGTCATGAGTCTAACAAGAGCTCAGGCAGGAGACGCCACCAGATAAAACTATCAACCAACCAGCCTGTGAACGCAGAATGACACGCGGGACCACTTACCCATTTTGCCAGAATTTAAGTAATCAAACAGACCATCACCACTCAAAACCACACATGTTTTAGAGTGCTTTTTGGTACTTGATTTTAATTTTTATGCTTTTTAAGGTGACTTTGGATGTTCTGAAAGGCATCTATTTAATAAAACGTTTCATCATGATTAAAATTTATTTTTTTAGGGGAGAAATTAAGGTGCCTTCTACGCCTTGGAACAGATATGAGGAAATTAGATAAGAAGTTATTTTTATTAGAGCTGTTTATCAGTTCATCATAGTTCTGTAAAAGGAAAATCAAACTCATCAAGGCAAGGTTGTGAGTGACAAAAGTGCTGATGGAAACTTTTCTGACACTTTGCACTTGACTGTTGGATCTCGACTCAACTTTCAGCTGTCATTTCCAAAGGAAGACATCGTCATTTATTTTCTATCCTGCAGCAACAAAAATAAGTAATGGGATTCTTAATCTTATAAAGTACAATTCATCAATCTACTGTGCACTTATTTGGTGGTAATGTATTCAAAGCATTTGTGGACAGCTCTATACAATGCATCTACACTTAACTTGCTTTTGGTTGGACTCTTTATTTAAAAAAGAGAAAAACACAAATTTAAAAAAACCAAAGAAATCCCCTGACCCCTAATGAAGCACCCAAAAAAATCTGTTACACAATATTAAATGTATAGTTCCAATAATTATACATACTGTTTTCAGTATTTTTTTTAATTTTCTTTTTTATTTCTAATAATTTTCTCGATCTCCTTCTTAAATCTCATTTACATTTCATTTTTCTAATACCTTTTATAAATTTCTTGCATTTTGTGGGACACTGCTTACCAAGTTGCTTATTGCCTTTTTGCCATGTTTGTAAAAATAAATCAAAGCAATCTGATCTGGTAAAAAAGAGGTTAAAATACTTGTGAAAGGTGTCCTAGCGGAAGAAAAGTGATGACGCTCCAGGTTACGAAGGGTAAAAATGAACTAGATGATTTTTGGATTAATTCAGTTGCACCTACACGTAAATTAAAAAAGTAACACTGCTGTATTGCCACACCACATACTGTCAATATTACATGTAATCTAATAATTTAAAGCACACTCAACAGTCAGCAAACTTTCTGTTTTTGGAAAATGGAAAATCTACATGTGCAGCAGATGTTTTGATTGTGGTGGGACGTGACAAATAAATGAGTGTGTGGGAAACCCTGCTTTGAGTTATCGGCACCTAAATTTGCGATCCAATAACACATCACAATTTAATTTTTAACAAATTTAAGATACAAAACCACTGAAAATGTCAGCAACATTAAATCGTGGCTTTTTTTCATGAGAAGACTGTAACTTACAATTAGTGTCATTATTATTTAATCTAATGGTTGTTTTACTGATTCATCGTTTGGTCTTTAACAGGGTTGGAAATAAAATTTTCTGTCCACCTAATATTGAGGCTGGCAGGTTCAAAAATCTACCAGTCGCTCAACAGGTTACTGTTGTTTTTTGGCTGTGGAGTCAAGCAAATCTGACAGCCACTTGCATATTTTAGGAGCATTTGGCTGGTGGCTGGTGCTAATGTCCGACCCTGGAAACTATCAGAAAACAGTGAAAAATGACAATCATGAGCTCCCAGAGTTCACAGTGACAGGTCTCAGGGTTTCCCACACACTCCTTTTTTTGTGGCAGCCCACCACAATCAAAACATCTGCTAGCTCATATTGATTTAATATTTTTGAAGGTGGACCACCAATTGTGAACGCTATTAGAATAAACCATTCTGATATTCATTGCACCACAGTGCAAAGCATTCTCTGGACACAGCCGAATATCAGGCACAATGGAAGTGAAACTTCACCGTTAATAGCACTGGTTCTAAAAATTTGCATGTATTTGCCTCAACAGCAGCTGCTGCTCTCAGTCATCGATCTGATCAGCTCTGACCGGATCAGCAGATCACTTATTCACCCCACTTCACAAACTGCTGCTGAGGAAAAAATGAACTCATGAAGAGTTTGCCAGTGCTGCTATCATAGTCCCGCAAAAGCATCTCAATTTAAAGAAGGGACACAGAATGATGAAAGGGGACACACAAACACAAACAAGTTTGCTGACACCCACCCTTGTGAGCTTAAAAAAAAAGCCCAAAATGTTTAGTTTATTATCAAGACAAAGAAGAGCAGCAGCTAATTGTTCAATCTCTATGACAGAAAAATCATGTGTCTGCTGATCCAACCCAAAAATTCAACTCATATGCCTGCTAATTCTGAATAAATCAGTTCTTAAACATTTTTCAATAATGTCAAATATACTTGCTTGAAAAAAATATATCAAATGTTTTTCAAACAACCAGTGTGCAAAACATTTTAGTGGAAAAATATGTTTATATTCAGAGGCACAAGACAGCCACAACATCCCTGTACACTTTAATTTCACCTTTTAAATGTTTAAAATCCATCACTAAATCCCTGGAAAAACTATTTTTTGTCATCATGCAATCAAACTAAAACAGCACTGTAGCTACATTAAACTGTATCATCTTGATGAATTGCACTTAAAATTTAACTACATTTTTATTTTAGGAATTGTTATAACTGACATGTTTTTGTTTTAATAATTTTTTTAAAAAATATTGTATGTAAACACTGCAGCACTCCAAAGCACACCCAGCATTATTTACACCCCATTTGAGAAACACAAGCAGTAACGTACCGTACCTTTTATGAATGAAGACACACGAAACAGCTACAGTCTCTCGCTTAGCTTCTTCTTAATTAAAAGCAAACTCTGGTGTGTCCTCTGCACACTCAACTGTCACTTTATATACAGCTGAGCAAAGGGCAGGTTAAGCTGTGCTTCGACTCATCAACCTTTACCCAACGCCCATAATTATTGTTTCACTGGGTTCTCAGACTGATATCATCAACCCAGACTGTCATTAGATGAGTGAGAGATAGCTATGGGCACGATGCTGATTCACTGAACTCATTGTCCATGTGCTCCACTCACCCCAAGTTTACAACAAAGCACCATTCACCTTTAAATTAAAGGGTTTAGACTTGGTCTGGCGTAACCCCCCTCCACTTTTACCCAGAGGCCAGCTTAGAGGTCAGAGGTTGGGAAGCATAAAGCCACAGAGCACATGTACTTAAGTCCTGCAACTGAGCACAATTCTGAGGTAGTGGACGACTACTTTACCACAGGCAGGACACATTTTACTGCACAGTGAGCAGTTTTATGTATTATACTTTGAGTAGATAGATAGATAGACAGATAGATGGATGTGTTATTAAGGCATTGCACAGGAGCAGTAAAAACAGTGAAATATATCACTATATTGATATATATATATATACCACGTATCACAAATAAAAAATGAATCTTGGTAGAAAAATAGCATATTCTGTAAGAATTAGATACACATCCATAGAATATCTATAATATACAATAATACACATTTAATACACTAAAATGACTATGCTTAATACTAGAAAATATTAAAATATACAATTTAGGATAACATTAGGAGGATAAAACTGTTTTAAAAAATGGGTCTTTTGTTGGCCATAAGAGTTAATTGCTCTTTTATAGAAAAAGGTTAGTATATTAAAAACGTTGAGTATGGGTAAATGGATTCCTAAATAAACTACAACCCTGCGCTTGGAAAAATAAATTACACATAATATCAGGGGTAATCAATCACTCTTTTACAACATCTGGGTTCCTTCATGTGTTATCTAGAGAGGACAGACTTTGCCCACACGTTGGATTTATGGGGGATATATTATAAATTAGCTTCTGCAACGTCCAAATCTGTTGAATATTTTTCTTTTATAGTCAAAGTTCAGAAATTAATATAAGATGTACTTAAGCTTAAGTGTCCTCAGCCTTCAATTCTGTATTTAATTGAGTTCATTTTTGCTTTATTTATTTGTTTTATTAACTTTTATTTATTTGTTTATTTTTGTTTATTTAATCTTTTCGAAGTGGTGGTGGGAGGATTGCATGTGTTTAAATCTTCAGTCACAGAGATTTTGTTTAAGTGTCCAGTTCTTTGTTGTTACTTTCTTTTCTATTGAGTATTTGTGCATAAATACTATATATATATACACAGTATGTGTATGTCCTTGTTTATTAGAACTAAAATCAATGTTAGGGGAAAAACTGAAATCCACCTTTAATATACTACAATAAAAATACTTAACAAAATATTATAACATATCATATACATAAAACAAGTGTGCAAGTTTTTGAAGTTTTAGTTTTGAGAATCCAAACTGTGTTTATACACACTTGTACATTAATGAGGTTTTGAAGGCAGAACTTTTACTCGCAGTGGAGTACTTTCACAGTGTGGCATTAGTACTTTTATTAAAGGGTCTGAATACTTTATCCATCACAAGAAAACAGAATAATTTTGACACAGTTATGTACTCATACAATGAGGACAACTTGTCAGGTTTTCTTCATCTTGTGTGGACACCCACGCGTCGACACATCCTGTTTTTGGTTATTAATGTCATGAAATCGAAACTAAACCACATGAGGATGGAGACTATCACACAGACAACGACTCACACAGCATTTAATTAATGTAGCTACATCACGTTAGCTTCTGTAGCACGTCTTAACCCAACTACGCTCCTGCGTTAGCACCATAACCGGGTACGAAAACGCGCTAATGTGTAAATAAACGTCTTAACGGTTAATTAGCAGCCGGTTTCAGTCGGCTAGCTACCGGCAGAGACAGGTGATAT
>NC_056468.1:32813457-32991211 GCF_008729295.1 Plectropomus leopardus | reverse complement strand
ATTGAACACGGCGGAAGAGAAAAAGTAGTCCTACCAGTGCAGGAAACACCGCAAAAACTAGAGTAACAACCAAACATTATCTGGCGGCTGACATTCGCTGTGGTCTGTCAGGCTGCTAACACTCCTTTTCAGCTCTATCCAAAGTAATGCTTATTTTTTCAGACTTATCTTTTTTTTATGTATCCAGTTTGGACAGTTGGACAATGTGCAACAGACGAGTGACAAAGGAGTGACAATTAGCCACTGATGAATGAAAATGGAAAGAATAGAACATGAAGGCATTCAGAGTGACAAGATAAATACAAACTCTGTTACAGCGTAATGATATAGTGTAATTAATCACAGTGCCGCAGCTGAAATCAGTAACCTTAAACAGCACATTCTCTTGCAGACATCAGTCCAACACTGACAGGCTGTGTTTATGTGGTGTACACTGTCACAATGTCATCATATCAGCTTTTTTCAGAGTTATTTGTCTATAAGAAAAGACAAGGATGTGAAAACAACACTGTAAGCAGCAGCACAAAGGTCCAAGGACGCATGGAAGAAGAAACGAGAAATGATGTTGCATTTGGTCTCTGAAGTGTCTTCATTACAATTAAACAGAGGTGAACATGCAGACGAACGCTCTGCTTGTCGTGGAGAATGTTCTGCTCATCAAGGAAATTAAGGAATTTGTTTGTTTTCTCAAGGGACATTTAAGTGTTACGTGAGAAAACCACATTTCAGCCTTCGTTTGATTCTCAGAGTAGCGACAGAGACTGATGTTGATGACTGTTAAAGTCGAAACTGACAATTTTTTTGCTTTCATTTATTATCAAGAAAAAATGTTGACAGCAGAGTGACATGCAGTCCCTCCAGGGTTTTGCAATGTTGTGATTGCAACAATTCACACAAATGCAGGCAGTTTCCATGAATTGCGCTGGGCACTGCAATTTTGTCCAATCACTCCAACTTTCATCCTTCTGATAGCAGCATAATAAATCATATACTAAAAGCATAACATACAAACAATAATACAGTATTAAGAATACACCAAGGTGGAGCAAAATGCCTGAAAACAAACAAAATAAAACTACACACCAAGGTAAAAACTGATCCAATGTCGACTGTTGTCCATTTGCATAACGTTAACAAAACACCTGATTTACTTAACCAGCTAAAAAAGTAGGACAAATATACTGACAGCAGTTTCACCACATGCTTACTTCCAACTCTTAACACCGGATACAAACACTGGAGATAAAAGTGTGTGAGAAATGAATATTTCAGTCAAATGATTCAGCTGCTGTCTTGAAAACAGCGTTGCCTCTTTTATCTGCCTCCCTCAGCTCTCTGCTCCTCTGACTGTAAACAACCTGCAGGAGGAGCCTCATTTATCGAGCTGCATTAACCTCAGCCAACAGCCGACAATTAGCTTACTGAAGGAGCAGGAGAAAGAATCCAGTCTCTACGCCATGGACATTCAACTTGTATGTGATCCTCCTTTCTCTCTTTCCGAGCCTGTCTATCTATTTTTGCACTTTTACCTAATTTGCTGATATTTGCTTGGACATCACTGATTTTCTGTGATTCTCTAATATTTACTGCAAGTATTTCTCATCTGTGTTGTAGATGTGTTCTGCACAAGAGTGAAATCTACAGATGTTATGGGACAAAACATTTGTCATCCATCCATCCATTTTCATTCACTAGGTTGCAGGGACAGGAGGCTGAGCAAAGTACTCCAGGCGTCCCTCTCCCCAGTAACGCTCTCCAGCTCCTCCTGGGGAAAGTAGCATTCCCAGACCAGATGAGATATATAATTTTTCCAGCGTGTTCTGGATTTGCCCCGGGGCCTCCTACCAGTTGGACGTGCCTGAAAAACCTCTAACGGGAGGTGCCCTAGAGGCATCCTGATCAGATGGCCAAACCAACTCAACTGGGCCCTTTCGAAACAAAGGAGCAGCAGCTCTACTCAAAGCTCCCCCTCGATGTACGAGCACCTCATCTATTCTTAAAGGCTGAGCCCAGCCACGCCACAGAGGACACTCTTCCAGTCACTTCCCAAAACTCATGACCATAGGTGAGGGTTGGGACAAAGATGGACTATAAAAATCAAGAGCCCCTTCTTCACCATGAAGCACTCATATTTCTGCAGACGCCGCACCAAACCACCTATCCATAGCAAGCTCCATCTCACCCTCACTCATGAGCAAAATCCCAAGAAACTTGAACTCCTTCACTTAACTCTCTCCCTAGCTAGAGGGAGAAATCCACCATTTTTCCAGCAGAGAACCACGGCCTCAGACTTGGAGGTGCTGAGTCTCATCCTGGCTGCTTCACACTGGACAGAAAAATGCCCCAGTGCATGCTGGAGGTCGCAGTGTGATGAAACCAACAGGACCACATCATCTGCACAGAGCAGAGATGCAATTCTTCAAAATGAACCATTTGAACATTTTCTGCAGGAAGACATTTTTACAGTGCCAGGGCGGCAAATAATCATTATTTTGATGATTATTAAATCTCATTATTATTCTCTCAATTGATTATTCACTCTAATAAATGGCAGAAAAGTGCTCCCCGAGCCCACAGAAACATCTTTGAATTGCTTGTTTTGACGACTTAGAGAAATTTTTGATGAAACATTACTTAACATTACCATGGTATGACAGCTTATTAAGTCAAAATAACTGTCAATATGTTCAATAACTATCAATATTAATAATAGGTTTAAATTATCTTTTGTAAGTATTTGTTGTGCAAAGTGGCTACTCTTAACTTTGCAGGATTCGCAATGAAGCTAAACAAATCTGTTAACACAATATTAGATTCTGTATTTTCCTCCAGAAAATGTTTGGATTTGGAATCCATAGATGTCCTTGCTGGGGAGACTAAAGACGAGCCGCTACTATTGAGGTTTAGCAAAATTTAGAGGCAAAGATGTCAGGCTGTGGAGACAGGATGCACATTTTAGTTAGCAAAATGTTTAAACTTTTCTTGGTGTGTAGGCTACGTATCATTAGAACAGCAAAGTGTAGGAATTTCTTTAAACCTACAATAAGGAGAGAAAATGTATTATTTTATTTTGATGTGTGCTTTCAATTGTCTGTGGAACTCTTATTTTTTCTCTGAGGAGCATTTTTTTTTGAGTTTTTGATTTGCGGGGCAGAGTATTGATCAGTGGATCAGAGCTGATCAGATCAGGGTGATGGTTGAGAGGCAAAAGCAAACTTTTTTAACGCGAGCAGTGAACGGTTAACAGTTAATAACGGACGGACAGACGGACAACATGCAAGCTTTCGTCTCCTCAGACCTATGGTTTCATGTAGCCTTCAGCTGTTAATTATCAAAAAGCTGGAGAAATTAGCTGAGAAACATCCACATTTCCTTAAACCCAGCTGACATTTAGCTCAAATAATCCAATTAACGAGACTCTCCCTCCACAAAGAGTTACATAACTTCTCCTATAATGTGCTGAGGTAAACACAACTGTCACATTTCAGTCTGATATAACATGTCTGTGTGATCTGAACCGGGACTGAAGATTCGGTCAGCTCACATGTAACGAAAACTCTTAGCTCCTGTGCCACTCTGTCTGCGACACAGCTCATGATGTTTTTTTCCTGTTCATACTGTTCAGAGCTGTCACTGTTCGGCTGGATGCACAAATATTCAATATACTCAATATAGCTGATCTCAGTCAGTCGAACAATGCCTTGACTGACTCCGACACTGATCTTTGAGATTGGATCCACAAATCTCTTTCCAAAAATCCTGCAAAGATGTCGCCAGATTTTGCACATACACAATCAAAATCAGCCATAACAAAAAATATTGCACAGATGCCTGGGCTCAGCCCATTATCTTAGGTTTCTAGAGTAATTTGGGTCACAGCTGTGACATATTTGTACTTTACGTGAGTATTTCCATTTTATGCTACTTTGTACTTCTAATACACTACATCTCTGAGGCTAATATTTTATTTTTTTACTCCACTGCATTTGTCTAATAACTTCAGCTATTTTTCAGATCAAATTTTGTAATATCCTTTAAAACTATGTATCTCCAAATTTGGTGATTTTGAATGTTTGTGATAAAAATCGAAGGATGAACTGTTTCATCATGGGTTAAAAAAAATATCCTACTTCTTTAAAAGGAAACTATTTTTCAACTTGAACCTTATTTTACCATGATTTTATGTCTAAGTGACTTATGGAGACAGCAGTTTTTTGCTGGTCCGGTCTTGAGCGAGTGCGCAGCAGCCACAACAGCAAAACGACTGCAATTTAATTCCTGTGGGGAGTTTGCAGCATAATTCCAGGTCGATTAAAAGTGTTTGTTTTTGCCACTGACAGGCTCAGACAGCTAATAAGAGTGTGTGAGAACATTTTTGGAAGACCCTAAAGAGAAACATTTTTCTTACCTTTCGCTGTTCTGTTGTTACTGTCTTGGTCTTGGTCACGGAGGAGTCCCGTTTAGAAATCTTACGAGAGGGGACTTGCTGAAAGAAAAAAGAGGGTTGACACGTTAGTGAGAGTTGGAGACAGGAGCGCCAGGAAGAGTTTGTTGTGTTTGAGTACAGAAAGTATAGTTTTGTGTTATCTAAATGATTGTCAAAGTCATGGCTGAGGTAAAGAAAAAGGTTTCATTCCTTCTGTAATGTTATCAGACACTTAAAATAACAATCTGAGTCTGTCAGTGGTGAAAAAAGCACTTTTAATGGATGTCAACTAACTGTTCATAATTGCCATTTGGGTGTACTTTGCTGCTGTTTAGCTGTGGCGGCTGCAGCTATCTCTTTCATTAATGGACCAATTTAGAAAATTGTTCTCTCCATTAGTCACTAACACACAAAAGCAAGTAAATATGGTTTGGGTTGAAAAATGTGAAAGAGTCCATTTAAGCTCAATAACTCTATTTAAAAACCCTCTGGGATCAACAGGAAAAAGCTTTGCCACAAAGCTGAAAACAGGGCTATTTTTCTGGCACCATAAAAATTAAACTTTTCGGAGATTAGCACCTCTCACCAACACGTTCTCATGTCGAGTTGTCACATACTGCTGCTCTGTCAGTGGAATTTCACGTCTACATATTGCGCTCTAGCTATTCTCCTCTGTATGCTGTTGATGTTTCGGGACGCCATAACCAATGCCAGGACGTCAACAAAAGCACAAAGTCCAGTTTAGGCAACAAAGGCATACAGCAACTGATGCTGGTACATGGACGCCAGGACGTCAACTTCCTGGGTGAAGTCAAGGATTTGTTTAACCCATCCACTGCCCTTCCCAATCACCCTGCAAGAACTTTCTCACTTCTTATTACATCGTTACTGGCAGCATTTCCAGCTGACACCACCCTGCATGTCATACAGCAGGGAGAGGTGCTATCCGACTGATTGGCGTTGTGTTTTAAAGTTGGTGAAAGGTGGCTTTTGGCTTTGGTGTGCGACGCCGAGATCACTGACAAAGCGGCGATATATGTGACGACTTTTTGAATTAGAACGGGCTGCTCTCACAGGACAGCCACACTAGCACATAATGATCTTATAATATGATGCATTGCTACCCAACAGTATATAAAGGAATTAAAATGGGCAAAACCTTGAACATCTACAGCAGTGAAATGCAACATACACAAATTAATGCACAGTAATATTAATCCAAAAACATCAGATAAAATGCATAGCACCGACAGGGAACATTTTACTGCACAATTGGTAATTTTACATTTCATACTTAAAGTACATTTTGCTGATAATACCTCTATACTAGTATACTACCACTCTGTACAAGTAAGGTTTTGAATGCAGGACTTGTGTGTATCAGTATTTTACATCAGAAAAAGATCTGAATATTTCCACCAGCGGCAGATGGAGACCTGAAGATGAGGAGCAGCACGATGCTTTCTTTAAAGCTCCTGGTGCTCAGTAGCAGCTTGTTATTTTAGGTCCTTGTCAAAACAGCAAAACAAACAAAAGAATTGCTTTGCTCCGTGTGCACCATCCATACATGACACTTCCATTGTTTTTTTTATCCTCTTTCTCCTCCTCTACAGTTCGCTATTGTTTGTCCTTTCCCTCGCTGCGTACAACGTTTGTCACAGTGAAATAAGTCAAGACGCTGGAGTTTAAAGCTCCACAACCACAAAAGATGAAAAGCCAAAGAGACAAATAAAATATTTACTGCTCCAAGATGTGCATTATACCTTCAGGGGTGCACAGGGCTGATAATCAACAGTGTAAAACAATTACATGTTCCCAGTCCTCTGTGCCTTAAGTTTTCTACCATTATAGTGAAGCTTCACCTCTTTTGAGCTTTATGTTAATTTCAGCATTCGGCCTTCATCAAACAAGAAACAGGAGAGGTTGTGGCGAGTCAGATTTAAACTGTTGATATTTTTGTCTTCATGCAACACTATGCATTTTTGTTTTTTAAACAAAGACTACAACGGACACAAGTTATAGTTTTCAGTGTTTATTTACACAATGAGATTTTAGATGATAATCTGTAATGTGGATTTAATAACTGAATGGGTAAAGAGCAGTTCAGAAAAAGACATCGCTGAATTGTAATGCAGCCTTTACAACCAGGAAAAAATCTAAACCCCAGACACACCAAACCAATGTCAACAACTAGCGGCGACAAAACCAGCTGTCACATTTTGATAACAGGCACACCAGTCTACTTTGAGTGTTCTGCTAAATGTGCAGACATTTTCTTTTGAAATACAGGAACTCGATCAATTTAAAAATTAAATAGCCTGCTGTGACCTTAGAACTTTTCATCCTTTTACAGATGATCCTGGACAGGATTTAGAGGTAACTAATGCTGGATTACGACATATAATAAATTTTAGAAATGTTCTCGGCTATTTATTAAGAGGATTGTAACACTTTGGCCTTGAAGAGGTCGAAAGCAGTCATAGACGTTTTTTCAATGCTGATGGTCTGAATTTACTGACTGAAAGATAAATTAATTATGTGGTTCTATTCAGTCTGGATATAAACGAGAGTGAATGAGCCTGAGAGGTTTATTCATTTGTATGCACTTTACTGCAGTAACAATCTTATTTCAGCTGTAATGGTTTCTACAGACGGCTCTGGCTCTTTGAAAACACAGCTTACTGTACTTTTCTGATCAGTGTGAGTAAAAGGATACTAAGTGTCTTTTCAGCACTTCACAGTTTGAAATATATCTACTTCTGTGTTACATCTCCTGTGGAGCACTCAGGTCACCTCAAGCTACTCTGCATACTGTTCGTCTGAGGCTTCAAACAAAAGAAGCAGCATCAGCAGCATCAACAGCAGCAGCAGCAGCAGCAGCATCAGTGAGGCAGATTTTACATCCACTGCTCTTTATGAAATAACTGGAACTAATTTTCAGAAGATCTGAGGTCTACTGCAACTCTAAATCAAGGCTACAACCTTTCCAATTTTGCTTTTTGTTTAATTTATTTCTGCACTGAAACTGCACACAAACTTAATTCCTGTCATTGTTAGTCTTTTGTGTTTTTCATGTTTCATTTGACTGCATTTTGATTTGTTTCATTTTCCTTTTCAGTGTCTTTTATGCTTTTTAATACTTCATCATGCCTTGAAGCAAAATGAGTCAGTAATTTTCAGATTTCATCATATTAAAAGTTGGAAAAACTAGAGCTTCTGCCTCAGGGTTGAATGTCCCTGCAAATGATTGCTGCTGTTACAGTTTACATCCATGTCTGTCCTGACAGTTGACAATGCCTCAAAAATGGATGACGCCACAAAGAGGATATATATTCTTACATGATTATACAGCTCAGAAGATCAAGACAATCAGCACAGTTTCAAGGTGGACACCCAAAGTTAGTTTCACCAATTCTGTATCTGACCAAATGTCTCCCCTTCTGTTCCTGAGATTTAATGTTGAGTGCTGGACAGAAAAGAGTTTCTGCAAAACATTATGATGTTAAAGTAAAGGTGACCTTTGGGACATAAAAAATCATGACTTCATCATTGTATCCCGGTAGAAATGGGCCAAAACGGCCAAAAACATGTTTTGTGAGGTTACAGTGATCTTGACGTTCTTGAGAGCAAGTGGATGTCTCAAATTTCAGGAAATAATCTCCAGGTTTTCCTGATATTTCACGAGAATGAGATGAAAGCAAGGTCACAGTGACCTTAGCCTTTACTACAAAATTCTAATGAGTTGATCTTTTATACATTACTTTTAATTTTAGATATAACTTTCACGAGAAAGAGATGAACATAAGGTCACTGTGACCTTAACTGCTGACTGCCAAATTTTAACCAGTTAATCCATAACTCAAAGTGTGCTTTTGTGAAAAATTTGAAAAACAACAACAAAAAAACCACTAAAGGCATTCTTGATATATCAAGTTGGTGAGAATGAAACGGATGCGTTCATATTGACCTTGGCCTTTGACCACCAAAATCTAATCAGTTCATCCTTAAATCCAAGCGGACTTTACTGCAACATTTGAAGAAAATCTCTCAAGGCGTTCCTGAGATATTGCGTTCACAATTAAGAGACTGGCCAGGTCACATTAACCTTTGACCACCAAAATCAAATCAGTTCATCCTTGAGTCAAAGTGGACATTGGTGCCAAATTTGAGCAAATAAACTAAAGACCTTCCATAGATATCACATTCATGAGATCACAGTGACCATGACCTTTGATAACCAAAATCTAATCAATATATCCTTGAGTCACCTAAAACGTTCCCTCCATGAATCCCTCAAGGCATTCTTGAGATATCACATTCACAAGAGTTAAACCGACCGGGTCACGGAGATCTTTGACCACAAGTTTAATCACTTCATTGGTGAGTTTTGTGACAAATTTAAGGGAAAAAAGATGGATAAACGCACAGACGTACATAAAAACAACCAGAATACATAATGCTTCCAGCCATGGCTATCACCAAAAAAATGCCTTTGGAGGCAGATCAGGTTGTGTCGTGGTAAATTATATAAAATCTGTTTGATTGACAACTGAGCTGAGTCATAGAGACACAAAGAGCTTTTAACTGCAGCTTACAAGGTGAGGACTGTTTCGTAAGCAGCAGTACTGAAGTACAGAGACAACACTAATTAGCACCTAATCCAATGTTGACATTTGTTAATAAGTTTTCATGCTGTTTAATGTGCCACAGTTGGCTAGCTAATTAGCTATCTGGCCTTCAAACACCTCTTTCAACAGGGTTGGATTTTTTGATGCTTGTTGAGAAAAATGAGATGCAAAACTTGAAGCTAGAGTTTTAATGTTGGTTTTCGTTCAAAGTCTGAGGCTCATTTTGTGTTGTGTGGCTGTTAATCAGCATCACTGAAAGCCAATAACAGAACAGTCATGTACTGCTCTATGCAAGCCAAGTTCAAAATTAATGATTTGACGATATGCGATATGCAGTTTTAAATAAAGGGCAGGAACTTGTAACCAAAAAAAAATGACAGTGACTGCACCCCGAAGAAGGCGCAAACCAATAAACATTGGTGTATTTGTAATGTTTATAGCCCTATGAATTAAAGGGCTTTTATGCTCTCCACAGTTTTATTGGTCCTGCCCTTTTCTTTAAAGTATTCCCTTCCATGAGCACCGGTGGTTTGAGGGACACCAGAAGTCCTCCGGTTGTCTTCCTTTTTCACATGTAAAGAGTTTTAAATGAGTTTGAAACAATTAGTTGATAAATTAATTAAATTAATATTAATATGCTTCTACTTTGATGAGCCATTACTCAGTTTTAGTACATTTTTGGAGCAAAAACAGCAATTGTTTTCCTGTGCTGTGGAGAAGTGTGATGGGCATTTTATGCAATTCTTTGACATTTCATAGATCAAACAATGCATTTATTCATCATTAAAATAATTGTTAGATGCTGTTTCTACATCAATAGGAGGGCAGCATAAAATAAAAAAATGATAAATGTGAATTTATGTCTTTTGGGTACTGATTCTATCTCCAAGGACATGTAAGTATATGGTCAGGCAGCAGCAGAAAAAAACCCCAAAACCATTAAATTAAAGTTTAACCCTTTTCTTTAGCTGCTTTCACAAGTTTTTAAACATTGAATGCTGAACAAATTGGTGCAATTTCTTTCAAAAACATGGGGAAAAAAGGCAATGGGCAACTTGGTAAGAGATGTTTTAAAATCTGAAAATTATAGTATTTACCTTTTTTTTTTTAAAGAAAAAAGCTGGGGTAAAATGTCTAGCAAAAAAGAAAAAAAGGCAGGAAAAAAATATTTATAGGCAGTCATAATTGCATTTTTAAAATTATGTTACAGAATAAATACATATTTTCTCAGCACTTTAAAGTAGTTTTCTTGTACTTTTTACTAATTTCTTGCTTCCATTGCTCTCTTCCCATGTTTTCCATAGAAAGCAAGCCAATCTCAAAGGATTAAACAAAATTACAGGATTTTTTCTAGAGGTGCTTTAAAGATAAACCTGCCTTTTCATACTCTCTTATCCTCTGAGAAAATGTACAACTGGCACCATCCACAAAACAAAAACCACCTCTCAACATCTCTCATCTGGTTTCAAGTGTACTCAAAGCACTTATCCACAGTTCCTGAAACAGTCTTCAGAAAAATAAAAAAAGACATACGGCTGAAAACGAGGACATGAAAGCTGAACAAAGACAAGTACAGGTGAACACAGAGCTATGTATGATCGAGGAGGTGAAAAATATATATATATATTTATAAAAAAGGAACAATGAAAAACATGCAATGTCTAAATGCTGTTTTTAAAATAAAGAAATAATACAAGGTACACAGTCCAAGGTTGCAAAGAGCAAAGACTGCTGAAACGAATATTGGATGATTGATGTCATTTTTCTTCATTTTAGAAACTGTTTCTTTTTTTGTGCAATTAACTTTTACATTGCAGATGGGGTATGAAATCAAATATAGGTTAAACATGCAACACAATGTAATTTAATGGTGCTTCAAAGCCTGCTTTTCTAACGTTCTCTACTCTTCTGAGAAAAAGCACAATTAGCACTTTTAAAGTTAAGATAAGGGTAGAAAAACATTACACCTAGTTTCATGTGTAATCAGTGTCCCAAAAAAGGAGTCTGACTGATCCACCTGTGTGACTGTGTCTCGGAGAGCAATAGTGCCACAGCAGACACAGTCTCATTTTCCTTTAATCCAATACCGTCACAGCGCCGCGTGAAACCATGATGAAACCCAACCAAGGAGCGGAAAAAATTGACTCGTACCGTGTTATACTGTGTCATCATCATGTGTGACCGCCTTTCAATAAACCTGTTCACACTCTGTGGAACAGAGGAGCGCTGACAGAGTCATCCAACAGAAGCTCAGTTAAATATTTAAAGGGAGCCTATAAAGCAAGGCAGAGTTTCAAAAAACGAGGTAAACATGTAAAAGTAATGCCTATGAGAGGTAACATCAAGCTTTAGACTGCTCTGAATACTTGTCACAGGTGTCTTGACATGTCCATCTGCTCCATGAACTCCACTGCAAGTGTTTAACTTTACAGTTATACAAGACTGTCCACGTCTGTCAGCATATCCACCGTTTCTGCGCCTAATTACGTTGAAAGAAAGAACAACGGCCAATGGGACAAGAGCAACGTCACACTATCAGTCACACTGACCAATGGCACAAACTATATAAACATTTTCTAGAAAAACCTCACGTGCAAGTATGAGCCTGAAAATGAGAACAATAGGTCGCCTATAAAGTGCTGCTGAGGTGCATCGATGCAGCGAGATGACCCTTCACATACCGCTCTCCTGAGAGAAACCTCATGTTTAGACGAGAAGTTAGCAGCTTTGTATCACAGTATTTAATTCATTTCTATGTAACAGCGGTTCCTCTCTTAATGCATGTGGTCCTCTGATCGGATAAAAGCCAACACTCTCCTCTAAATGCTTTTAAAAGATGTCTCAAGTGCTGGACCTGGCGTGGGAGGAAACTCGCCGGGCGATAATGTTCTGCTGCATGGAAAATCAACGTCCCCTCAGATATGAAATACAGCACGCTGTGAAGCGAGGCCTCTTTCATTTACACTCAGATTAAGCTTTCATTACTGTGTGCAAAAAATCCATTTTTTTGTAATTTTACCTTGAAATGCCTTCCTTCCAGATACATACTAACGTGTATTGCTGCCATTATGGTTAATTGTGTCAGATTTTGTCTTTCGGTCGAGAAAATGCTCTGTGTTTATCGCAGTTATTGAAATTCTTGGTGCTTGGACACGTCCTGCATTTCTAAAGAAAGCAGCTAAAAACTTTTCTAAGCCTCAGTCAAATGCTCTGTTTTTCTGTGGTAAATTGCTGCAATCAGTTCTCTTTGTCGAGTGAATTAATATTAGAACCGATGTGCAACATGGGATCGATTTGTCAGATCTGTAAAGACAAGTATTAGTACTGAAAACAACGCACACAGTTGATTAGCAGTATTATTACTGGACAGCCTCAAAAGGACTCATACATTACACATTATAGCACTCTCGCCAAACAGGTACAAAAAAGTGCTCTTATTCATTCATTCAGCTGTTATGTAATGGATGACAACGCATCACTGTGCATATGCTTGCTTTGTGTGGAAAACATACTACGCCTGCATCAACTTTTTCATCAGGCTGGATGTGACAGAGCCAATCTGTCACTTCATCGTTCTCCTGCAACAAGCTGGGCCTCAGCAGGTCTGTTACATCACAGTCAGAAATGAATGAAGGGCTGTAAGTGAACTGAGTGGTGGTTTTCACTGCAGGTTACTGCTCTGGTTGGTTTCTTTTAATGTAATGAAGCTGAAAAATTAATACATAAGACTTCAAATATGACTTGTTGAGTCTTTACTTTTTATTTTGCCAGGAATTTATTATTTTAATTTAATTGATTTGCTTCTGTGTTTTCTTAATAATGAGGGAAACATTATGGCATTGTTGTATTTTGGGCATGGTTCAGTGTTGTGAACTGGGAAATGTAGTGTTTCAGGAAATGTTGAAGTGTTTCTGGAAATGTGGAAGTATCTTAGGAAATGTTGGAGTGTTTTGGGAAATGTTGACCATCAGGGCCACTCTATAACCCAAACAATAGCTATTAGCTTAGTTAGCACAGTGTGTTATAGTCAAGAGTCAACTGTTATCACGCTAAAGCTGTTTCTCCAAAAAACTGTAAAATACTCAAAAAACCCACATGTTGGTTCCTGTGCAGGTAAGCGGTAAATGGGCTAACTGATAAAAGATTAAAGTATCATTAATGGGTATAAAGGTGCTCCTCCAGAGGCTCTGTGATTCACACGTAAGCAGGGCGTGAGGTTCACCATCTTGTGAAAAACCGTGTGGGCAATCAGTCCAACATTTTAAGAAAAACTTTTCTCAAAGCAGAATTGATTCTGAATGCCTTTTTTGGCATTCAGAGGGGAGTGTGGACTTCTATGTGCTGCAGAATCATGTTCAATCAACCAGCGTTTAAAATAATTACCGGAGTTGGCAATCAACAGATAGACCCTTCTAGAAGCAAGGAATCAGTGAGTGCAGTGAGCGCGAGCAGTGAAAGCCAACAAGGTCGAACAGAGAAAGAACAGAAAAATAGGCACCAACTACAAGCACTCAAACCTCATCCAAAGAAAATTCAAGGCAAAAACTGTGGATTATCAATTTGACAGAAAAGTTGCAAACAAACGGAGGAAGAAGTGTGACATTGTTAAAGTGGCACATAATGTCTTTAAACTGAAATAAGCTTAAAGCTGAAGGTTTTTGGGAATTGCGTGATGGTGTAATTACACTGTTTGGCCTCTTTGAAAAATTGGTTTCAAAGCCCAGCGTACTTCTTATGGGCTTGGTTACCACAGGCTGTGCATTTATCTGTATGCTTCCACTTATTGTGCAGCCAGTAAAATAAGTGCTGTCAGTCGCTTGGGTGGCATGCGCGTTATCCTGATTACTTAACAACTTGATCAGACAGTATGTGGCAACAACTTCAAATGTCAAATGAACACACCTTGAGATTTACCCCTAACTCCACCCGGTCCGTCAACGGTGCGTTACGGCCATGGCACGGCCTCTGGAGCTGATTGCGGACATCATAAACAATGCTGATGATTCAACCCAGCACACCTCAAAACATCTCAGCATTGTCCAAGGTGCAGCTCACCACTCTGCTCTGCGTAAAAAACGCGCCAATTTTTGTCAGAGACGGACAGAGACACGTCAAGCCGCACAGAGCAGTGCAGCGGTGCATCCAGTAAATTTTCAAAATAATAGTACTAATAATACTTTAATAGTGTCTCTGCTTCATCATTGCAGAAAATGACTTGGCACTGTGGCGGCAGGTAAGTCCTTATGGGTCGTTTAAAAGCACAGTTTCTGAATACAGACTGTGCATTTCTCTGTGGATTGATCTTTTTGATACTCTCACAGTATTTATGGGACCTTTAATGTAGGCTAATTAACAGTTAATGTTTTTACACCTGAACACCTGTAAAGTGCAGTGATACACACATACTTAAAATCGGCGCTGTTATGCTCTATTCCTCACTTACTGAACGCCTCCTGGCAAGTCAAATTTCATGGTCGAAATGAAAACAGGCAGCCAAAACGATCTGGCCAAGCATCGTCTCAACTTCTGAAATTAGTTGTGCTGCGTACGGTTGCCCAACTCGGCATGAATGACACCTAAAATTAATTATCAGTATGTCTCTGCAAACAATAAAACTTTGACCATCATCCATTTTGTGAGTTTGCAGGAAACTTCACAGAGCCTCTTCCCCCACAGATGTTTCACATAATGAATGTGTGTACCCTGTCACAGCTATAAATGTACATCAGGCATAAGCAAAAATGGATTCTCTGACAAAATGTTGCTGTCAGTATCGCTCGGAAGAACTACAAAGGCAAACAGGTCGGAACACAGACAGCATATTAATTCTCACATCTGACGACTTCTTCCTTTCAAAGGGGAAAATAGACATTTCCAGAGTCATGGATGGTGTCTTGCATTTAGATAAATTCCATTTTTTTCTGCAAGAAGCTCAATTTTATCTTAAACTTAAAGGTGTTGGAAAACTTTGGTCGCTGACTAGATTTTTACATCTTTAGCTCAGCAGCTGCTTTTTAAATGTGCTCTGTAAAATTGCACACAATTCAGCCAGCCATTTTCTGTAACCGCTTGTCCTTGTGGGGGGCAGGGGAGGGACAAGACAGACAAGCATACATGCTTACAGTCACACCTAAGGGCAATCACCAAACAACCTGACCTGCATGTCTTTGGACTGTGGGAGGAACTGGAGACCCTGGAGAGAACTCATGCAGACATGAAAACTCTGCAGAGAAGGGTCCCTGCACATGGACCAAACACTGTTCCCACTGGGATTTGAACCAGGGACCCTCTTGCTGTGAGGCAACAGTGCTAACCACGACGCCACTGTGCTGCTCACACAACACAGCTCAGATATAACTAAGTGTATATGCATGGCATGTTGAAATGACCATTTTTACGTGATTTTTTTCAGTCCTTTGAAATCTGTGTTCTTATGATGGGAATCTTGGGAAAACATTTAGAAAATTATGTATGTATTATGTATTATTATATATTTAAAATTAGGTTAAATCAATAAAATTAAATAAAATTATATATATGTTCCTGTTATTATTATCATTATTATTATTACTGTTTTATTTTGGAATTTTTTTCAGGTAATTTCTGATCTTTCAACTTTTTTTGTCAATTTCTTGCTAATTTTTGGGTCTTTTTTTGTTAAGTTGCTAATTTCTTCTTTCCATGTTTCTGAAAGAAATCAAGGGGTCCCTATAACCCTAAGGAAAGTTATATTTAAGACTTCTTAAAACTTAACAATCACCAAAACTAAAGAAAAAAAAACTGAGATCAATTACTTGGTTAATATAACTGCACTTGTAAAGTGCTTTTCTAGTCATTAGACCACTCAAAGCGATTTTACACCACACATTCACACATGGCTGAGGCTAGAGTACAAAGTGCCGCCTGTTACTCAGGGTTTTAAAAAAATAATTATTACACAGGTGGAACAGCCACTAGATACAATTTTGGGTTCAGTATCTTGCCCAGGAATACTTCAATATGTGGACAGGAGGAGCCAGGGATTGAACTGCCAGCCTTCTGATTGGAGGACAACCTGCTCTTCCTCTGAGCCACAGTCATCAAACTTACTCAGTTAAAGTTAGGGACAATATTGTGTATTGATCAATAAAATATTGCCTTTTTGTCTTGTGGCGGAGACAAGGGTAGAGCTTAACTAGGAAATACCTGGCGTTTGTTGACAAGTTTTCGATTTTATGTCTCTCTTTGCATGTGGGATTCCACTACTTTGATTTCCATCATACCCATTTTGAAAAACTTTTTGAACAAAAAGCCAGAAATAAGCCCAAAAAATGAGTGTTGTTGGTTCCTCTATTCTGATCTGCATGACGTTAATGCGATAGGCATTTAGTAAATTAAAAAAAAAGTCATCTCATATTACTGCTTAGCAGTGGACTTCCACATCTACATATTACGCTCTCAGTATCAATCTGTATCTACTCTTTGTATCCCAGGATGCTGCTACCGCCATGTTTACACAAGCACATGGTGGGATTACGCTGCACATGGCTAACATTAGACAACAAAAGCACAAAACAACCAACGCCAGGACGTCAACTAACGTACACGCTGGCACAGATAGTTAGGATTAGGCAAAAGCCACGAGGTAAGGTGCAGAAAAAAAAAAACTTTACATTCAGACGGGAAGCAAACTCCTGCATGCAAGTTTGAGGTTTGTTGGACCCATCAATTGCCCCTCCAGCCTGCTCTTTAGGCATCTTTATGCTCCTTTTAATTATGTTACCAGCAGTTTATCATGCACACACAACAGCTTCCATCCATGCGAGGTAGCTTTTGATGTTGTTTTTGATGACGTCAGAATGAGAACGAGCTGACTTTTTAATTCCACTTAAGACCTTATTTTTGCATCAATGAATTCAATGCCTTTAACACTTTTTAAGGATCCACTGGAACCAAAGTCACTAGGTTTTAGCATCGCTGAGTACAGCTTTCTTCGTGTGTTTGTGAAGTGCTT
Organism: Plectropomus leopardus; assembly: GCF_008729295.1. Lineage (NCBI taxonomy): Eukaryota > Metazoa > Chordata > Actinopteri > Perciformes > Serranidae > Plectropomus > Plectropomus leopardus. The sequence goes on along the minus strand of NC_056468.1, from coordinate 32,974,164 downwards.
GCAAGGTTGTGCAACTGCATGTCACAGTCGGCCTTTCTGCAACTCTCTCACAGCTAAATTTACACAGCCTCGAGTCATGGTCACTGCCCAAGAACATGTACTCAGAAAAAAACACGCCTGCGGAGGTTGAGCTGTCTCTCAGCCCTTAGATCCTCAAGCGGGGATGCATCACTTTACCCCAAAGTCTAGACTCAGAATTAAAAGGTGAATGTGACTTTGCCGTTCCGACTTCTTGAATGTGGAACAACAAGCTTGTTTTAAATAAGAATCTACTGAACTGCCTCACTTTTGATTTTTTTTTAAATTACTGAATTGTAGATTTTTTTTAATATGCAGCCAGCTTTATTCAAGACTGAAAGTTTCATTATTTCAAGTATAATGTTAGTGTTGTTGCACAGCACCAATTTTTGAAACAGCTTTGACACAAAAATACATTTTCTTATTATTATTTTGTGCACATGCTGTTTTCTAATCCCAGCTCCATCTCAAAGAAGATATTGATGAATACTCTCCAGTAGGGATAAGAGGTGAAAGCAGATATCCCTGTGGGACTGCGGTGTCTTATATAAAACAGCTCTTATTAATTGGCTTCCTGGTTTTTCCCATTGATATTTCCATTTCAAAAGGTTCACAGCAGGTCCTGATTCCTGCCAGATAAAGCTGTAAAATCACCCTGGTTACAGCTGGGCAGCCATAGATTCCAGGAACTGCCATCACTACTTCTCACCTTCAGTGTTTGCAGTTTGGCTTGAGATGAAAAATGAGGCTGTGTTATCGTTGTGAGATACAGAGATAGCAGCTAATTCAAACAACCTGTAAACCTCTTCGCAGCACATTTTACCTCAGTGTTAAAAGAGCTTTACAGTTTTAATCACAACAACAACATAATGTTATTTTGAGTTTTCACTGCAAATTCGTAAGATCTAACACAAGTTGTACTGATCCATCTGCATAAAACCATATTTCATGATGTACTATTGTTATAGCCACAATGCTTTTAAATATATTAAAACGTATGCGCTGATGTGGATTGAGCACAGTGCAGTTCCCTTTTGGTATGTGGGTTTATCAAGCAGGAAATAGCATTTTCTAGCAGATGGCAACATGACAGAGTTTGGGGAAATCGACTCTCAGGTGATTGTATATTAGTCTTTTTAAGCTTGAGAGCACACTTGAGTTTCTTAAGGAATAATCCCAAATGGAGCCCTATCTTGCAGTCAAATCGTAGTTAGACTTATAGTTCTGTTTTCAAAAGGTAAGTCTGGTGATATTTTGTATTTTTCTTATTAGCAATGAATCCCATGAAAAAAAAACAACAGTAACATACATTATCTGTGTATCTAAAGCCTGATATGTCCTCTTCAGATATTGCATTTACGAGAATGAAACAGATGCAGGATCACCGTGACCTTGACCTTTGAACATCAAACTTTAATTAGCTCATCATTGAGTCTAAGTGAACGTTTGTGTCAAATTTGAAGAAATTCCCTCAGGGTTTTCTTGATATCTCACTTTCAAATGAATTAGACTTGCAAATTCACCACTGAGATGTAATGTTCACAAAAATTAGACAGACGAGGTCACAGGGACCTTGAACTTTGATCCCAAATCTAATTAGTTCATCCTCGAGTCCAAGTGAATGTTTGTGCCATATTTGAAAAAAATCCATTGAGGTTTTCTCGAGGTATTGTTGTCACAAGAATGGCACAGGTGAATCTAAACACAGTTTGATGCATTTTAAAATAAAAACTACTACTATTTTTGACATATTTTAAAGTAGGAATGAATGGCCTCTGGGCTGAATGCCACAGTCATGGAAATCATAAAGTATTAAGAAATGGACTAGCACATTTCTGATTTTTGTACTTTTCATGGGATTTGATGACTGCAAGAAAAATCCATAGTAATGCCAGTAAAATCCTATAACAATCACAACAGGAATGTAGGTTAATTCAAAAGAAATGAAACATTATTTTGTATTTGACTTAAAATATTTCTATGTTTAAGTTGCCAGTAGTTCTTTTTTTTCCATTATTTGAACATTTCCTTGCCAAAAACCCTCAGTAAATAGTATATCTACCAGATATAACACATAAACACTGCAAAGCTTTGATTCAGACACTCTGGCAAACATATTGTCTGTTAATGAAGAATTAACACAGAAGAACATAATGGAACAAATGCTTATAAAAAGTTTTAACTGATTCTAGGCAACACTGATGAGCTGATTTAACAAAAGAAGACCACTGATTTTCTTCCAACACAGCTGGAGCAGACAAAGATAGAGGAAAAATTTGTGATGCTGATGAACCCGTAGCCCTGAGCTATTAGCCTTTCAGGTGGTGAGAGTCTGGAGTGTCAGTTGGTATCGGCTGAACTTGACCCTAATGTGTCTGTCAATGACGATCCAGATTTATTCCTGGCGTGCATTTATCATTCTTGTCTTCAGCAGCCATCACCCCAGAGTTACCTCGCTTAACATCACAGTTTGGTCACATGAAGTGATGTCGGTTCAGGAGTGAGCCGGTCAGAATAGTTTAAAAGGTAAAATGGATAGGAAATCCCAAATGCAGCTGACTTGTATAATGGCAGAACAAAAGATAAAGCTATGTGCATTATGACAGCCATTCTCCGCTCAATTTGAGTTACAGAGCAGCTATGAATATTTCATAAATTTAAATAATCTTTGCTTTAAAGGTGCCATCAGCATTTTAACAACATAGTAAAAAAAGAAATACAGGATTTTCCAAGTTCTAATTCTGTGTCCGTACACATTGGTCAGTAGGATTGAGCCGGTGTGAAAACTTACAAACTGGTTTGATATTAAGCCAAACACCGGCACGGACCACTTTACTGAATATTACCAGATGACCCGCTTGTTTAAGCAGTCAATCCTGACTGGAACATAATGACACCATATTCCAACAGAGAGTGAGCATCTGACAACCGCTAAGCATCGCAAGCTCTATGAATCAATTACTGTTACTTCATGCAAACAAACCTTGTAGCTATCAGCTGTGCGAGTGAGATCAGACTGGAGACGTAAACACTTAAAAGATGTGTGAGCAATGTGTAGCAATGGCCATTTACCATGGCGGAAACTCTCAGCTACCCAGCAATCTGCAGCCAGCTGACAGTGTGTTTAGGTTTTTGTAGTGGAAAAAAAAAGGTTTGTAAAAAAAAATTCCTCATTTTATCTTCAAGAATCGGCCGTTCCAGGTTCAATGCAGTGCGACAAGAATAAATAGAAACAGAGCTATGACTGAAGTTTATTTGCATTTCTGCATTGGCATCATTTTTCAGACTTAGAGGTTGCTTTTTGATGCCTCCCTTTCAACGGATAAATGCCAACAGATATGGATTGAATATGGATATTTCTTTAGATCAAAACGTGTTACAAATTTTTGAAATAGCATTTTCTTTTTAAAATAAATTTTGACTTTTTGATTTGACGCCACTCCGCAGTCATTGAAAATGTTTTAATAGCATGAATCTGAATCGACCCTACGCAGCCACCACTGGAAAATAACCCTACAAGGACTGTGGCTTCCCAGCTGCACCCAGGGTGATTTTACAGGTTAATCTGGCAGGAATCAGGACCTGCTGGGAACCTTTTGAAATGGAAATATCAAGGCAAAAAACCAGGAAGCCAATTAATAAGTAAGAGCTGTTTCACATAAGGCTCCTCAGTTCCACAGGAAACCCCATGTCGTTCTGTGATATCTGCTCTCACCTCTCATCCCCGCTGGAGAGTATTTATCAGTATCTCCTTTAAAGTGCAGCTCAGATGGGACAACCACATGTGCACAAGATAGTCAAAATAATAACAGGGATTATGCTAATAATACTTAATAATCACATAATTTTTCCACTTCGGAGGTGAGGTACGACCATTTCTAAAACCAACTCGACTACTGTAATGCACTTTTTAACCTACTGATTCTTAAACCAGGGAATACCAGCTTGTTTTTTTCTAAAACATGTGAACACAGCAATGAGCAACTTAAGAAAAATGACCAAGAAATTGGCAAGAAATTAGTAAATGGTACAAGAAACTTACCTGATAATAAGTCAAAAAGAAAAAAACAACTAACAAACACTGAAGAACAACAAAAAATGGCAAAGTAAAAGAACAGCCCCCCAAAAAACAAAGAAATGACTCTGAAAATTACATTAACACAGTAAAATCATTTTAAATATATATTTATGAGTCTAATGTATACTTCTCAGGACATTTTTCTCAATCTTTAAAATCTAAAACTTAAATCTACTAATTCTTCTTCATTTTGAGGACCATTTCTTTTTAAGTTTCTCATTACCTTTTTTCTCATGTTTAAAAAAGCATAATCAAACCAATCCGCTCAGAGTTCAAAGGTTTAAATACTAAATCAAAATACTTAAATAAGCGTCTAAATGCAGCACAAGCAAAGTGACGTCTATCCAAGTTTGAATGATTTATGGTTAAATGATTGTAAAATGTATGGTTTTGCTAAAATTGAGTTATGATGCCTATGCTGCATTTGTTTTTGAAAGGTGCTATATAAATAAAGTTTAAATAAAACAAATAAAATAAAAGCTTCACAGCAGTAGGATGATGATTAAGAATTTAAATGTTATTGATGAATACTGAAGCTCCAAACTCCAACTTAAAAAAAAAAAAAAATTCCACTTGACAGTGAACTGTAAGATTGCCTGTTTATGCAGACAAATGAAATGTTGTCAGTGAACATTTTGCTGAAATGTTAAATTAACTAGCAACATTTCCTCGTTTTGTTAATATATACTTTAATTTGCATGCCATAGCATTTCCCTCACACACATTTGTCACTTCAGATCAGTTGTATATAACTATAAGGAAACAGGGCTGTAATGTTGAATGTCACTAATGCTCTTGTGGTTGAGTGGGAGAAAATCCCTGCAGCATTGTTCTAATGTCTGGTGGAGAGCCTGAAGCCATTAGAGTGGAGGCTGATTAAATATATAATTAAATATACCTGTGTGACATGTTCAGCAATCACATGTGGGTGTTTGGAGGTCCATGTAGATTGGACCATGTAGCATAAATTATACTTAACATGAAAAATAATGAAGGATATTTCATTCTATTCACGCAAAAGCTGCTGGTGTTCCCTTCTTACATGCAGACAGCAACTGCCACTGCGCTCAATGTATTGTTGTTCATAAATTGCAGATAAATCTTTGAGTCTTTGCATGCACATGCAGCGGTCAGAAGTCTGGCATTTGCTTTGATTAATGAAACCTGAAAATGACCGTCTTTTTTTTATTGGCTGTTGTCTTTGTATCTGGGCAAGGAGGGAAGAAAGTGCCTCAGAGCACATGCACAATAGCATCTGCCGTTTATGGCAACATTAAAAGGACAAACCACCACAGTATACATTAAAAGTAGAAATTTGCTACATTATATAAAGATTATGTTTACACTCCCGAATAATGAATATTTAAGTCAGGAAAAAAACTGTTGTAGCATTGCATGTTTTTCAATTATACACGTGCTTCTGTTATTGTGGATTACTCAAATATTTTAAAAATATTTTTTTAGCCAATTTATAGCCAATTTTAGGTTTGTTAAACCTCAACTGACAAATGCCTGAAAACATTCAAACATCCCCCTAAAAAGATTAAAAGTTTATATGAAAGCTATAAAGCCATTAAGTGGCTCAAATCTCCACTGAAGTTGTACTTTCCTCTTTCATACCTGCGTGTGCTGCCTGACACTTAAAAGTTTTGGAAACCAACCAGCAAAAACTCGTTCTTCACCCTGTAAGATAGGACTCGATTAGCTTGGCACCACCACACTAATTCACAAATGAGAACCTGCCACAGTAAATAACACATCAGGTCACAGATATATCTGGTTTCTGGGCTAGGACTCAGTGTTTTTTTTAACAAATAACACATGATTATGCTTGAAAGTACTTTTCAAACAACATCCTCCGCTTGACTGAAAGGCTGAAAATTTCTCTTAGTGAACCAAAAATGCAGAATTGGGGGTTTATTCAGGTTTATCTGTTCTCCTTTATGTCTTATTTCTTTTTTTAATAGATCAAGGTGTTTATGGTGAATATCGGAGCAGAAATTGGAAATAATCATGTTTAAAATTAATTTTTTTTTTAAAAATAAAAATGAAAAAAGTATTCAAGTATTACTTTTCTTTACTGATTATGTCCAATGGGCATCCTGGTGTTTTGTTTGTCTTGCGTATATTTTGCTTTGCTCTCCTATTATATTTGGCATGTTGGAAATAAAGATCTAACCAACAAACAATATCATACACTTAATCATTGTTTACATTTCGAACCATTTTTACATGGTTCGATAAAATGAGTCAGCTGGAGACAGTGTTGTCTTCAAGCAAATAATTACCTTAACATTTGTTTAATTTACTAGCGAAAGTCTACCATTTCGAGTCATTTCAGCCATTTCTATCAATAAGTGAGTCTATGCAGTTTTGTTGTATTATGGCTCTCTCATTTTTCAGTTAACAGTAATATCTCAAACCAGACACCAAATGAGATCAATTGGATTTGGTCGGGGTGGCACAAAATATCGTGAAGATTTGTCTGCAGCAGTTAGAAATATTTGAGACTGAGTTTCATATACGCACAAAGACACGAGGGGAAGAGACAGTCTGAAGGAAAGTAACAGAAAAAACATAATACTAATGATACATTTTAACTGCAGCTCAGTCACCAGAGAACATTTGCATGTTTTTATACGTTGAACCTTTACATTTCAACAGAGCTTAGGTCAGGGCACCCAGTGGCTCAGCTGATAGAGCGGGTGCCCCATGTACAGAGGCTATGTCCTCGCCACAGCGGCCGTGGGTTTGATTCCGGCCTCGGCCCTTTGCTGCATCTCATCCCCTCTCTCTCCCTCTTTCATACTGAAGCTTTCCTATATCCAATGAAGGCAAAAGCAACCCCTCAAAAATCTTAAAAATAAATAAATTAAAAAATGCCAGTTTGCCTCTTGGGCACCACCAAGGTGCCCTTGAGCAAGGCGCCAAAACCCTGACTGCTCAGGGCACCTTGCCTTTGGGAAGCCCCCCCCTCTCGGACATCTCTCCATTTAATGCAGGTAGAGGTCCTGTTTGTGCATGTGTGTATTTTTCACACCTCTGTGTATACGGCATATGAGTAAAACATTAAACTTCCCCTCAAATTTAAAAAATAAACTAAAAAAGGAAAACTGACTGGCCTAGGTGTAAAGCCTCCATCCACTCTATCTCCTGATGACAAAGTCAGCTATAAAGTATGTGACTTTATAGCTGACTTTGTCATCTGCTGATTTAATACGTATAAAAAGTGCAAATGTTATATAGCTTTGGTTTGCAGATATGTACAACATCTTTCTCCTGGCGACTGAGCTGTAGCAAACATCTCCATCATCTTGTCTTCTGTGATGAATGTACATCGACTGCAAAATCAATCAAAGCTGTGCAAATAAAGCAAGACTTCAAAAGTGATGTAGGGGAGAGGGGGGTGAGATGCACCACTGCCTGAGGAATCCTTTAAGCAACGGGAACACGGTCATGTAAGACATGTACAGCATATGAGGATTATCTCAAAATAACCTGTTTGGAAAAGTGAGATAAAACATTTGACTTGGCTAATCCCTTCAACTGCCAGTTAAAATGTGCTGGGATCGAGATATCCTAAAATCTATAACACAGATAATGAGTTGTTAAAGGTAGGAAGCACATTCAGCTCATATTTTACACTAACTATATTGAACTCCATGCAGACTAAAGACGACATACCATATAATATCAAACATGTGTTGGCATGGTATTGGACACATTATGGATTTGTCTGGACGTGGTGATCTTATGGAGGGATGCAACGGATTAGTCGATAGTGTTTCAAGGTAATCTTCTTTATCTTTCATGTATCTGAATGTCTCAAATGTAACTGTTAAACTGTGAACAGTGATAAATGTAAAGCTCGTGCAGTCACGTATTTTCTCTGAAAACAACTCAAGAATCTAAAGAAAAAGCAAACACAGTGCCTTTTTACATATGGAAATAAAATAAATAATCCTAAAGACCCGGAAAAAAAAGAAAAGGAATCATTATGGACAGGTGTGGATTAGATTTACAATGCGATTCAGTAGCTGGTTTTCTCAGGAAAAACAGAGTGGCACTGTTTTTAAGCTCTCACTTTAATGCACTGTGTGCACAAACCATTCACTGAAATGCACTAAAAAACATAACTGGCAGTTAACAAAAATTAAGGAGCATATTTTTAACGGTTATCGCCCCGCTCTCCCTTATATCATGTTCCAGTCATAGCTCACACCTGATGCCTGCATGTGTCTTCAGGACAAATTGAAAGCTGATAGTATCTCACTTTAATGACAAAAATTTGTTTGCTGTTGGTGTTGAAAAAAAGAGTCACAGTCAAAACATTTGCTGTCATGAGCTACTATCATACATGAATGACTGATTTAAAAAAACATACAAATAGCTTAATTTTTTTTACATTCTCCATCTCTCTTTGTACAGTTATGAATACTTTCAGCTTCATAGTAAGGGGTGATGTTTGTGAATCGAGGCAGATCTTGCTAGACAAAATACAGGACTGGATTTAAACGGTGTGCTGACACACTGGTTTTAATCATAATGCTTTGAAAGTGTTTGATGATTATAATGACAATAATCATGTGGTGATACATCAGCATATGGGCTAGCGTTGGGTATTAACCGAAATAACCCAGTAGCAAGTAATATGAAAACACCTCCAGTCAAACAAAACTTAATTTGATCCTTTTTGTACCCATCTGGAAACAAACTTCATGAACAGTTATGGCCAAAAAATGCTGTCAGACTTTCTACCACCACATCCTAAGTAGTTCATTCGACATTTGTGCCAAATTTGAAGAAACTACCTCAAGGCCATCTTCATATATTGTGTTCATGAAAATAAGATGGATGCAAGATCACAGTGACCTTGACCTTTGAACACCAAATTCGAATCAGTGAATCGTTAACTCCAAATTTGAAGAAATTCACTCAAGCTGTTCTTGAGATATTGCATACAAAACAATGAGACTGATGAGGTCTCAGTGATCTTGATTTGTGACCTACGACCACCAAAATCTAATCTGCTTATTGTTGAGTCCAAATTAATGTTTTGTGCAAAATTTGAAGAAATCCCCTCAAGGTGTTGTTGAGATTCTGCATTCACAACAATGTGCTGGACAGACAGACGTTAGGACATACGTACAACCAGAAAACATGATGCCTCTAGCCTCAGCTAATGCCAACATGGAGGCATAAAAACTATTTTGCTTGCAACCAATCACTGTCAGCCTTTTTAGATTTAATTTGACGTTTGATTGGCCCATTGAATAAGCAGCTATAACCTATACAGTCTGTACAGTGAGTTCACAGACCAGCAAATTCTAATAAGTCTCTCCATGAGTGGACATTTGTTCCAAATTTGAGGAAATTCCCTTAAGGCATTCTTGAAATAACACGTACAACAAAACTGCATCTGTGTCAACAAAATGACACAGATGCAGGGTTACTGTTACCTTGACCTATCGCTTCATCCAGGCGAATCTTTGTGCCAAATTTGAAAAAATTCCCTTGAGCTGTCTTTAAGATATGGGACCCAAGACAAGCGTCAAAATGCCCCCAGTCTCAGTTATTGCTGTAGCGGAGGTATAAAAACATTTTAGGATTAAAAGATTTAAGGCCAACCCTTTATTTATCTTACAGTATATGAGTACCTGATGTACTATGAGATTAACAGACAAATACCTATGGAGAAGCAAAGAAGAAAACACATTACAACAGAGATAACAATAAAGTACAGTGTGCATCATTAACTGCATTTAGTGATCTAATGCAGCACTTTATTCAATTTTCTTTTGATCTCGACAAACACTACACTGCACACACAGCAACATATACACCAAAGGAAGAGATACAGCCCTATAATTCAACATATATGACAATGTGTTCTATTCACTGATCATATATACTGGCCGGGCCTTTTATCACACCTTCATGGTTTGACTGGCGCAGACAGTGTTTTACTGTTTTGCCTGTTATGGTTCAGCTGTATTCCATAAATGTCATTTATTTACAGGCAGCACTATGTCCAATTCTAATAGTCTGAATACCCTTTCAGAGTCTCCTCTACTCTGCCTTTTGCAGAAGAATCATGTCATGTTCTGTCTGAATCTTGTTCAGACGTGAGGATAATACCAATAGAACATGCCTTTAAAATGTTATTAGAAATTACTGCATGCTGTCATAAAGACAACCTGAAAAAGCAAGGCCACTTTATTTAGAATTTTCAGTGTACGCAGGTAACTGCTTTAAATAAGGCATAAAAACCAGTAAGAATTTAAAACAAAACAAGAAAACGAAAAAGGATAAAAAGACAGAAAAGTAGCCCAAAAAAGAAGCAACAAAGTGGAAAGCACACACAACAAACACTTCAAACGTGTCTGTGATTCAGTTCAGAAAGACCTTGTCCATGAGGCCAGCTGGATGACGTACCCTCCCTCTAGCTAGCCCTGTCTCCTGACTGTGATGGCAGTCTTTTCACTGACAGAAGATTTTGGAGCCCAAAGTCTCCTTTCTTGCTGCTATCTGGGTGGACTGAGCTACATGTTGAACCCCAGATGACTTTTTTTCATCCTCTTTCCAGGCTTATTCAGGCAAATAACGCAACAATCAAGCCTGATATTTATAATGACGATATGCATACCCACGTATATTACTATTTGGTAGTGCACAGGCAGATGTAATTGTAAAGGCAGGGTTAAACTTGGGGGAAAAAAAAAAACAAGAAAAAAAATGTCGGACTACAACTAAAGTCCGTTCAACCAAAATCTTAAGCCTCATTTTCACTGCACAAAAAACCCTACTTACATCTGTTTTTTTATTGCAATGAGAAAATGTGCAATCGGCTCTGACTCTGCAGTGGACAGTGGTATTCATCATGTCCAGCTCCAAATGGCATAAATTGAAACACAGCACTCGGGTGAATATGCTAATTTTAGCCACTTAACTGACAAGATGCAATGACGTGCTGCCGATAAATACTATCCTTCATCACCTAAGCAGTGCTAAAACATCAATCCAAATCAGTCTGCACCGAGTTTGAGAGAGACTGAGTAAGAGATATTTAAAGAGAAGTAACTATGGTTTTAAATGGCCTCCATGCTCCTTTTACTGTTTACCTGTTCCCCAGCAGTCATTGATGTCAAACAAACACACAATAATACACCCCCCCCCACACACACACACACAAAAGGCATACTTGGCTGCTGTGTACACATCTCTGCTCTTGTGGCTGGGTTTACCCATATTTGTAAAACCTGTGCGCACACGGTAATTTAGGTGGAAAACGGGTATTAGTCAGGGTGAAAGGGTGGCTGTGATGGAAAAGAGCGAGAAACAAAAACCCATTTAAATAGGGGACTGACACTGCACACATGAGGGCAGTCTTTCCTAATGGTCATTCATTGTGTTGCACTTGTTTGTACATACATAAAATTGACATCTGAGGAGGAAAAAAGAGAGCTTCATTGAGAATTCTCCACACTTATTACTTTCAAACCGCTCCACAGCTGGCTGAACTGAGTAATGTGGCTGCAATTGCCAAATTGACAGATTTGGACAAATTAGACCTTTACCATGTGAAGAACTTAAAAATATGTAATTTGAATACAACTTTCCCTGAATGACTGGGAGTGCTGCAAAGTGTGTTAAAAGAGTAATAATTTTCAAATTTCAGAAAACCCCATAATAATCACCTTTCACAAGTTTTACCCAGTTAAAAGTAGTTTCACAGTCTTCACTGCAGCTGGATTCTTTTTCTTTCTGTGCTAGTTTCATCATATTCCACCTATATCTGCATCATAACTTTGTGATGATTCACAATTTTCCAGGTTGGGCTCAGTGTTGCAAAAACAGTGACAGGTTAACCTGCACTTGAACCACATGTGTGCAGTTTGGCATCAAACACAGCTCTGTGATGGCAGCTTTCTCTGCTTTCCTCACAGACATTTGATAAAAGCCAGACTTTTAAAAAGCGTCTCCTCTGCAGTGGTTAGACTTTTGAAAACTAGAGCCAATCAAAATGTCACAGGAGATGAGATAAAAATGTTGTTCAGTCCTGGACAAAAACAGACACCTCGTCAACCTTGTGTTACAATGGCTGCTGTTGGTTTTGGATACGACGGCTTCTAGAGGACTGCATTGGGATCCAGTGGGACCCAACACATATCTTGCAAAAAACAGGTAGTTTTTTACTCTGCTACAGGTGGGAGTTGCCTTTTGTTGGAATACAACGAAATTGGAGCGCTACCCCTGTTCATTACACTTTAAGTTTATCTCTTTACCAGCCCTCTCTGCGTGCTTTTTATTCAGGATAGGCACGTGAGTACGCAGGCTCACTGGCAAATCACAACCAAGGCAGTTTGAGATGTGCTTATGCCATAGGCTCCACCACAGCCTACCAAGTGGCAACCTCCATGGCATTTTTGACATGTCCTAATCCCAAGTCATCACATATCAGCATCTGCTGGTGATGTTCTGGGATGCCACAAGCAACACTGCAATGTCAACAAAATAACATGGTTAGGATTAAGCTAAAAAGGCACGGGGGATCAGGTTTGGCACCGGAAGCATGTGGTTAGGTTCAGGGAAAAACATCATGGTTTGGCTCTACATTTAGACGGGAAGTGAACACCAATCTCCTGGGTGAAAGTGCGGGATTTCTTGGACCCACTGACCGCCCTCTTGCCTGTGCTATAAGCACCCTTATGCTCCTTATATTAACTACATACTGGCAGCATTTCAAACTGATGCCATCTGATAGCATATTATAAGGCCATGACAGGTGCCGTCCAACCAACTGGAGGCATAACATAACAACACGAAAGGTCCCATCTGGCTGCCTTACAAACTGATGCCACTTGGCAGCATATCATTCTGTATCACCTCTGTATCTCTCATTTTATTGAGGCCTCAAGTTGCGCATAATTAAGGTTGCGGCCACTATGAGTGAGAAGCCGTCTGCAGATAGTGTTCTCGGCTTCTCAGTCAGACCCACTCCTCGCTCTTCCACAGCTACAGCCTCTCATCCAAATATCATCACTTCTAGCTCTGAAAAATGGCTGAAATGCTGAATTTGAGGCTTCAAAATAGGAGTCCACGAAAATGGGTGACATCACGGTGACCCTGCCCTTTATTTTATACTCTATGTTTGCTACTGTTGCAGGTGTAAAACAGTGGATAAATTATTTTAAACATGCTGCCCCCTCACACCCATCCTTCTCACAAAGTCAATTGTTTCACCATCAGAATTTGAAACATACGGTCCAATAAGTCTAGGAGAGCTGCAAAATTGCATTATTTTATTCCAGTTCAGTTAGAATAATGCTGTACCAGGTTGGGTTTGTGAAAGTTAGGGTTGCAATGCATACATATGTAATTACAGTAAGCCCCTCGACTGTAACTTACAGCCATAGGCTTTACATATATAACCAGCCTGTGCCAAGCATCCCATATTACTAATCTGAAGAAGGGAGAGAAAAATACAAACTAGGGGAGCAAGGGACTAGGGACTAGGAGAGCAGGCTGTAATGGTATGAAAATCCAGCAGGTGCAGGCGAGAGCAGGATTAAGAAAATAGGCCCACACAGGCCTCTAATAGCTTTCTTTATTTTAAACTTTCTTGTTTTTTCCATTCTTAAATGTCAGTAGTATCCAGGTTTAACAGATAAATCAATTTTTACACAGCATATACAGATGAGGCTGAGCCCTGAGCTTTTCTGGTGTTTCAACAACTTACTACAGCTGTATTAACTCCTGAGAACTGACAGTCATTATTGGAAAAACAGAAAGAGCTTGGTTATCAGGAGATAATGAACAAAGGTTGTTTGAAGTGTGAACAAAAGACCAGTGCCGTTGTTTTTCTGTCGATGTCGGGCTCAAAACTCGATTAAAGCACTGATTTTAATTTGAAAAGTTCAACTATTGTTTTCATACACACATAATTCAAAGTTTTTAAAATAACTTTGCTGGACTGTTATTTTTCCGGCATGCCAGTTTTATTTCATAGTTGTTTAAAAACATTAACTCGTTTCTACCATTCGGCACGTTTACTCATCAGCACCAAACAACAAAAACAAGCAGCTTGGGTCAATAACCTGATTTGGATCAGTTGGTGTGGAGAAAATGAAAATCCAGGGAGGTGGAGTGTCTATATTCTCCTGCAGAAGTGAGTGTTTGTGTGTCTGTTTTGGCCCTCTGATGGAGTGGCAGCCTGTCCCGTGTGTTTCCCATCAGCCCGTTTTGCTCCAGCACCCCGTGACCTCCGAATGAATTCAAGTCAATTTTATCTCCTTGGTGCAAAGAAAAGAAAAACCCAAGTCAATATTACTCAGCTGGCAAGACCCTTAGTATCAACTCTTGATCATTAGAGTAAAGCCTGACCTGTCTGTAAAATCTTTTAGAAAATAAAGAAGTTGCATACTGCCTTGTTGTTGTATGCCACAGTGCACCAATCAAGTTGCAATTACAATTTGCATCCATGTCGGTGAAAACATGGATGCTTCACACACACCTTACACCCAGCAGCACAGAAGATCAAAACAATCAGGACTGTTTGAAGGAGGACACCCAAGATTAGATTCACTAATTCAGTATCTGACCAAATATCTCCTCTTCTTCTCCCCTTTCATGTTGAGCAATGGCCAGAAAAGTGGTTTTGCAGAACATTATGATGTCACATTTGACCTCTGATCTCTTGGATATAAAATGTCAGAACTGGTCAAAGGTCAAGGTCATGGTGACCTCATAAAACATGCTTTTGGCCATGACTAACCTGTTCATTCTTGATGCCGGACAGAAATTTGTGTCAAATTTAAGGAAATTCCCTCGAGGTGATCTTGAGATATTGCTTTACCAAGAATTAAACAAATGAAAGTTCACTGTGACCTTGACCTTTGACAAACAAATTCTTATCAGTTCATTCCTGAATCCACTTTAAACTTTCTGCCAAATTTGCAGACGTTTTTTCTCAAGATGTTTTTGAGATAAAGCGTTACAGGAATGAGATGGATGCAGGGTCACAGAGGCCTTGACCTTTGACCTATGACCACCAAAATCTAATCAATTCATTGTTGAGTCGAAGTGGACTTTTTTGCAAAATTTGAAGAAATTCCCTAATGATATGGTGTTCACGAGAATGGGCATACGGACGGACAAACGACCGAAAACGTAATGCCTCCAGCCTCGGCTATCGCCGGCATGAAGGTAGACAAAAGATATAAAGCAAATTAGCAGAGAAAAATGCTTGTATGTAATAAAGGCAACAGAGCAGAACATAATGCAGCAAAAAGACAATACATCCATATGCAAATCCATATGTAAAGACGACATTAAGGATGTGGAGAAAATGAAAAAACAAATTATGTAAATGAAAAAGAAGTCAAGTGTGAATTTGGAGCTCAGCTAAACCTAAATCTGGCTTTTATTTCTCTCTAAGGAGCTGAGCCCAGCTTCAGTTTTCACCCTACGTTCATTTGATGAGACGGAAGGAGCAAGAGAAACGTGTGTGCATCCACTGCACTCTTCGCTGCACTCACACTGGTATTCAGATCCAGAGACAGATTCAAATCTCAGCTTCTGTCTAACTTGCAAACATGGCAGCATTTTTATTACTTTAAACAGCATAAGAACGCTGACCGCAAAATGTTTGCAATAAACAAAAGCTGATAACAATCAAATACCAAAGCTGTTTACTGACTAAGATTCAGGAGAGCAATCATTATTTTTTATGTTTAATTTGCAAAAATAAACTGAGTTGGTGCCTAACATTTTCCCAACGTACTTGAGTTGCCTCCTTTGATTGAAGGTGTCCTTTACAGTTCAGAAAACACGTCTAATAACTTGTTTTTGTCCCGCTCCCTGTGGATCACTGTGACAACGGAATTAGTCTTCAGACTCTTTTCAGGTGTGAAATAACATGAATCTAATAAAGGCAGGACACAAAGCTCCATTTACACTTGAGCCTCAACAGTTTTCATCAAGGCGTCAACATCGGCTTAGTAATTCAGAGGAGAACTGAGTCAACTAAAACCCAGTTACATCACCTGTGGGTAATGTTTTTCAAAAGTTCGTACGGTTATATAACTGTGAGACTGACAAAACCATCATACTTTCATTTTCTTAGTTTTAGAAACCCACACTTAAAGGTTGGTTCCATCAAATGTTCGAGGTCACCTTTACAGCCACAAAATGACAACATTCAGATTGCTGTTACTCAGAGTTGTCATTAGTTTCCGATACTGCGGCCTCAGGTGTGGACACGTTATAAAGCAAATGATCCTGGACATCTATTATCCGAAGTAGCTCAAACAGCGTTGGGTAAAAGCTTTCCTCACAGACCACAACAGGATAATACAAAACCATAATTTTCCTAATCTTACTGGAACTATTCTGGTGAAATCATGTGTCTAAGCAAAGATATTTTGTTGACACAAAAAGGCTTTATTCCATCATCAAAATTAAAGACCTGTTTAAACAAATCATGACATGATTATTTATGAAACAAAGATGTTAAATGCACCTTCTGTGGGGAGCACAGAGGAAAAATGCTACATTTAATCTAAAACGATGTGGAGTAAACTGTCATGAGTTAGTGCTAATCATGCCGAACCATTACAGTAAAAATAGGCTTTGTTTTCTCTGATTTGGACTCTGGATAGACGCCAAAAAAAGATCTCCAGCAGTGATGTTAACAGGTTTCCACTGCAGTTAGTCAGTGGGATCCACAGGTGTTCATTCGAGTGGGTCCCCAGTAAAATATGTTTTTTGCCAAGTTGTAGTGTTAAACTTGTGTTTGATGTTACATGGCTATAACGTGCATCATAAAAATAATCGGCTAACTAATCATTGATGAAAACGATCAATGGTTGCAGACCTGCTGTGTGGTAATCTCTTTGTTTTCTGAAAAAAGGTACACAGAGACCAGATTGAAGTAGTCACAAATGAAAACTATGTATCTCATTTTTCATACTTCATACCTTCCTTGAATTTTACTGGGGCATACTGTTTATGACCGTATTAGTGTTCTGCTGCGCCGGGTCTTTACTGTCTATCAGTAACCTTCAGTTCGGTTAACATTCAACAGTCCATTACCATTATGATAACTATTATAATTATTATAACTAAGAACTGTCAGAAGCAGCTAGATAATGTCATTTTCACAGGTGAAAACATTTACCAGTATTTTGATGCCACAGTCCTCTACTGGATATAATCTTTCTCATGACATTTTGTTAAATGGTTCTCATCCAGTTTCAGCACAACTAACTCCTTCAGGCCAAGTGTGAGGCTGAAACACATCGTTATCAGATGCACAGTTTTCAGAAAACCTTGTCTCCTTCAAAATATTCACAAACATCTCCCAAGGAATCAGACCTTCCAACTGGGCTCTGGCTGTTCTTTACACTTTTCTTACTTATGACAGGAGGAAGCCGCAAAGTTTTTACTTTTCATCCTTTCCATTTTTTTTCCTGCCGCTGCTTGCTCCTGGCAGGCTGCTGGCTCGCTGAGAACTGGACACACAAAGTCCATAATCCTACAATGCACCCAGTTTTACTTGAGTTCACAAAAAATTTTATTCAGTTTCAATTTGATAAAAACTTTGGGAAAGTTGGTTTCATCCACACCACATTTATATTAACCCAGCAGCAGCAAACCTCTCATCAGCTGTGCAATCCGTCAGTTCAAAGCTTCAGTTAATGTTAAAATTTAAAGGGCTTGGACCTCAGCTCAGGCACAGCTTCTAATGTGAAATGAAATACGAAGATAAAAATACCCCACAAAGAAAAAGTGGCAGCTCAAACTGTCCTTAAACGGTGTGGGTCGAATAAAGAGTAAACTGTATTGACCTTTATTTGAGCCATCTTTGAGCCATTTCCCTTGACTGCAGGTGTAGCACAAAAGGACTTAAAGAGTCGATCAAACTCTGATGGTTCAGCTCTCAGTGTGAAGTCTTAAAGTTTTCTTTTCACAGAACTCTTTTCTAACAACATCACCCGAACTAAATTTTAACAAAACTTTTAGTTGGTAAAACTTGGGCCCAACCACTTTGATCCAGACTGACATATCTCAGAAACTACTAAATGGATTACAGGGTCTGGTAGCCAGTTTGAATTGCTATTTAGCTTGTGTTTACATGATTGTGGTATTTAACGGAGATTTTTACAGTTCCCAGTCTTTTCTAACATGTTAAACAAGGGATCACTGATTTTGTTTTACCCAGATTCAAATGAGCCAGTTTCAGCCAAACTGTAACTGCTGCTTTGTCCGGAAAACGGATACATACATATATAAAATATACATTTAAAATAAAAAAAACAAGTAAATTTCTCTGGCATTTCAGAACAGAATTGTTTCTTTTGTTTGTATTTTTTCTAACTACAATACTACATTTAAGACAAGAAGCTGTTCTTTTTTTCTTATGTGCTGCTGAGATGACATAAAAAAAAAAAGGGGTTTCGATGCTTGCTACAAAGTCATTTTATACACTGCACGTGAAACAAGCTGCAATACATCAAGTACATTTGATTTTTTGCCCACCCCTGAAAATGCGCTATTATTTTTATTATGCAGTGAATGGTTATTGTGCAAATGTAATGAATATCAATATTAATGAGGAGTTTTTGTTTTCTAACATAGAAGAGTAATGACAGGAACTCAAAGCATTTGTTGAGCGTTTTAAACCTCTAAACCAACAGGACGCCCAAATAATGATAAAAACTGTCAGAACTACTTCACAATCTACTTCAGAGATAAATCCAGTGTGTTTTTACCCCAAAATAACAACAACCATCAGGACTCTTTCAAAATAAATCCACTGGGTTTTTTGATGTAATTAGTCGGTTAATAAAGGGGTGGTCTATGTGGACGGAGTTAGATTTAGTCAAACAGTCTCCCGGTAATCGGGGACATAAAGCTAAAAGCTCCGGGTGTGATTGACAGCAGGTAAGTTTAATCAAAGTGCAGCGTGTTCAAACAGCTGCTGCCTGTAGCTATTCATCATAATCTTTCAGCACATTTCCAGGATTCTTCAAACTTCACAGCTCCTGTCCACGAGTCTTTGTTCAGCTTCATGTTGAAGTTTTAAGCCCTCTGTGGTTTTATAAACAGGAGGCACCGTAAACACGGTGACAGCTGCAGCAGCTATCAAAGACACTCCGCTCAAATATTTAAATGTGCCTCTGAGGCATCACAAAAAATACCAGAGTGTTACTTAAAATTCAATTTATCATCATGATGTCTTGTGGGAAAAAGGAATCATGAACATAGTTTTTTAATTAAAAATGAGGAACATAAAGAAATACTAAGCTGTAGGGGTGGACAGATTATCGGCCTATCGGTTATCTGAGCCAATATTTGTTTGTTTGTTTGTCTGTTTATTTATTTCAAACAACAAAAAAGAAAGTAATAAAAGAATTTTAAAAAAAACAACATAGTTGAAGCAGAAATAAAAAGTAAAATAGTTTACAAATATGTCAGTCAGCACTGCAGCATCACTGTCTTGTGGCATTGGCATTTTTCCAGTGATCTGTACTGGCATTTTATTTTAATGATTGTCAATAAAATTAATTAACGAAGAAGTATGCATAATACACTTAACCAACACTTGGCAAGGCAGTCTGCAATACTAAGGATTTTTTATTTTGTAAAACCTAGGGGGGTCCTTTTATTCATTCATTTCTTATTTACATTTTCACAGAACTCATTTCAATTTTGATTAAACATTTGCTAAAGGCATTTGAACGAGTTTGTTATATTCCAAATTCTCAACTTTGAAATAAATAGTTTAATTTTTTTACTGTAAATGCATATCGATTCCAAATAGCGATTATCGGTCTTGTCAGTATTGGTATCTGCCCTGAAAAAATACCTAGCTGATTGTCAATCAGCTTTGTATCAAAATAATGTGGGTAGTATGTGTAGATGAACTGTGGCACATTTCCCTTCTAACCAGGGTCTGGATATCCCCCCTCTACCCGCCGCAAAACTTCTCCAGATGATGCTGCACGTGGTTATGTTCAGGCAACAAAAGGACACAGCAACCAACGTCGGGACGACAACAAACGCACATGCTACCACAGATAGTTAGGATTAGGGGAAGGAGGCAAATGGTAATATGTAGAAAAAAAAACATTACATTCAGACAGAAAGAGAATACCGAACTCCTGCATGAAAGTCTGGGGTTTACACCTGTAGGGCGGATGCTGCAGGTGCCATCCGCCAGCATATATTGACACTGCAGCCTGTTTTGTTTGGCCATGTTCTCACCCAATGCTGTTCAGCAAAAAGTGCCTTCTGCTGTCACACTCATGCGCCAAAAGCACAGTTAAAGCGGCTGTATTTTACAAGTTCGTAATGAAAATAGGCTGGAAACTCAGACCACGTATAACCAATATTGTGTTACTGCCCTGCCTATTTCTCACCTCAAATGTTTTTAAAGACACATTTTAAAGCCCTGTTGATCTGAAAAGTGGGTGCCATGCCACTCCATGCACACTGAAAACAGAGGCTGAAAGAACTGTCATCAAACAGTAAAACTAAGCAGCACTGCTCAAATATGAACTGAAATTCTGTCAGTGTTGAGTCAGAGTATATTTCTCACCTCAAATGCCTTCAAAAATGTATTTTAGCTTTCCATTTAAATGTAATACAAGTCCGCCGCCTACTATTGTCTCACACAGACCAGTCCACATCACATTAGCATCCAGCGGGAGCATCTATAGAGTGCTATAGAGTGTATAGGATGATGTTTTTCTGTAGGCTAACCTGGAAGCTAACGTTGCCCTGTTTCTCTAAAAAAGCAGGAGGGATTTTTCTATTGGATTTTGGATTATGGCTGAAAATAAACTCTGTGGTAAACAAATGTTTATGATACTTACAAGTTTTGCTCGGCAAAAAAATCTTCACAAAGGAACAGCACTTTCAGAATTTTTAAAGCCTAAATATAGTTGGTAGGAGTAAAAAGCTAAAGCCGTTTTAGGCATGATGACGTTTTGTTGAGCCACTTGTTAGCGACTGTACAGTTTGTGAGTGATGTATTTTTGTACGTATTTTATGTCCTAAAACAAAAAGGTGAAAATCTCCTCTGCCTGTGTTAACCACAGACCCTATTTCAGGCTTCTAACCGAAAACACATTCAAAAACCGCATTGACTGTGAGACGAGGAGAGCGGAGGTCCTGAAATGCTCACTGATTTCTGGATTTTAGGACTCATCACTGGGGCTCTCTATTAGTCTGGTATGGCACGAAGCATTCTGGTAGTTGTAGGTTTTGTGCCTCCTGAGCAAACGTTGATACCACTCTCAAAAGTGTCTGCGTCTTTCTACTGCAGAGACGACCTTGCTTGATGTGAAGACCCTCTTTATATTGCTAAAGGACGTCTTTAAGAAACTATAAATACATCAGCAATTAGACAAAAAATTGCAACATCCAAACCCAAGATGTGCTCTCACTTGCTGTGGGCTGTATTTCATATTAATGTAGTTTTGAATAATTTATATAGTAAGTAATTGTCAGTAGCATACTAGAAAGAATGACTGCCTCATTATGAAACTAATATCAGTTCTTATTGTTGGAGCTTATTAAATTCTCGCACCTTGGGGATTTTACAGTTTGACTTTTACATATGTGTGTGTGTGTGTGTGTGTGTGTGTGTGTATGTGTGTTTCTGCAGTGGTTCAGTTTTTAGGCTTGACTCGCCCACTTCTATTATTATATTCATAATTTTATAATTATTGTTATAATAATTAATGTTATTATTGTTGCTGCTGTGCATATTTCTCTCTGTCTCTCTCTATCTCTCCTTTTTTCTTTTTCTATGTAACATTTTGTAATACGGATTACTGATAACTGTTTTGCACACACAACATCTACTGAACATCTGTCCATCCTGGACAGATGTGCAGCATTTGCCTTAGTCGCTCTTCCTCAGGTTTCTACCATTTTCCCACATCAAAGGGTTTTTTGGGGGAGTTTTTTCTTATCCGCTGGGAGGTACTAAGGACAGAGGGATGTCGTACGTTGTAAAGCTCTCCGAGGCTAATTGTAATTTGTGACATTGGACTTTATAGATCAAATTGAAATCAAAATTGAAATTGCTGTTTGTGCAGCCCTTTGTGGTATGCTTTGTTAATGAGCTACAATGAACTTTGACGGCTAATCTATAAAGCACTTTGGGTTGCCAATGGGAACAAAAAAAAGTGAAAACTGAGAAATACCTGGCTTATGTTAGTTTGTTTTCTTGGCGATTTTGATTTGTTCTCAATTTGCATGTGGGATTTCACTGCCTCAATTCCCATCATGAAAAGTTTAAGAGAAGGGATTTGTTTGTTTGTTTTGATGTTACCATTTATAATGTGATTTCGCAATGCCAGGAAAGGGGCATAAAGTTCTACTTTCCATTTCTGAGCATTTAAAGAAAAAAACTGATGGAGGACATTTTAATACCCATTAAGGCCTTATTTTTTAATTAATAATTCAATGCCTTTAAAGACTTTTTAAGGATCCGTGGGAACCCTGTTAACAGTAAGATATAAAGTAAACATGAATTAAAAGTGATAGCTTTATTTACTTTATTTTTAAAAAACAGATGTTTTAAGGTTTTGCAGTGTGTGGAATGTGCTATATAAATACATTTACCTTGCCTACTGTCATACAGTAAAACAAGTTGCGCAGCTCGGATCATCAGATCATCTCACCATCACATTTGACTTTTTTTTTTTAAACAGCAGACTCTTGACATTTCAGAGACAGCAGCTGGGAGAGATCACGGAGCGCATCACACAGCCATCAGAGCATCAAGCTCTCATCCCTCCCCCTTCACCCCGACGTCACGGCACCAAATACGGACGGCTCCGTTTGTAAATCCTCCACTTGCGCTCTGAGCGGCGGGCTGAGCGCATCCAAGGCTGGAGCGACGCATATGAAACCGGACTGATACTGAACCCAGCGAGGCACGGAGCTTGACTCTTTCTTTTTCTCATGCTCTGTCTTTGCATCCTCTTTCTATTTGATCTACGCATGTCTTATTCAGAGGAAAGTGGACTTTTTTTTTTTTTTTTACTTTTCTCGGAGGACACAGTCAGCTTGATTTGAAATAAACCGAGGTAAGACAATTAGTTTATTCGCGTAAAAAAGTGGGTATTTATGTGTAAAATTAATTTTTAAAAACAAGTGCTTTTTTAAGATAAAAATTGACCCAATGTAGCCAAAGCTCGTTAAGCGCTCATAAGGTCAGTAACTCAAGCGTATCGGAGCGCGCACGTCCTCTCCTCCGTCCTTGTCTCTGTCCAGCCAGCTTTCTCCGCTTTGATGCACTTGGAAACAGAAACTTCTTTGTTCAGGAGTGGTCAGTCATGCGTGTTTTTGCGCAGTCAGCTCCCCCAAGTTTGCATTCAGTGCCATCCATCGCGCAATTTGATGCGCAAAGTTGCCAACAGAAGAAAGCAATCAGAAGTTAAACAGCCCTGACTGTGAACCGTTCATTCTCCATCAGCGCAGGTGGAGTGCAGTGACTGCTACGCGCGCAAT
The DNA here is from genome assembly GCF_008729295.1 of Plectropomus leopardus. NCBI lineage: Eukaryota > Metazoa > Chordata > Actinopteri > Perciformes > Serranidae > Plectropomus > Plectropomus leopardus. The sequence goes on along the minus strand of NC_056468.1, from coordinate 32,950,541 downwards.
GATGGCACAAAATGCACATCCATATAGTCTCTGGTCTTCACCTTCATCCAAAGGCGCAGGTCGTGTTTGTTGTTAGAATTCATATTTGTGCGCCTTTATCAGAGGCGTAGCTACAGTACATGCAGGTCTCTGGGGGCTAAGGGCTGAATCTGAGGGGAGTCTGGGCACAAGCTGAACAACAATACTGAAGAAAAAAACCTTGAAATACACATATTGTGGTTTGTTTTCAATAAAATATCTCTGGACTTTGAATGAGAGTACATTCACTGGTCTCCAACCCTGATCATTTCCATTATGCGACTGGAAGTGGAGGTGCCCAGTGTAGCCTTGAAAAATACAGCATCCATATATTCTGTAATTGGTTATTTTCTTGCATGCAGCAAAGGAAGTTACCTGGAATATCAAACTTGCTCAGGATTCATACGGGAAGTGAACCCATCTTCCACTCCTCCTGTCCAGCTCCTTATATTACGCTGTAATTATGGGTAAAGTTTAAACTGATGCTGCCCGGTGGTGTATTATACTGCTAAGAAAGGTACATTTTTGTGTTGGTATTTGACGAGTTGTGAATGGAGAAAGATTAAAAATAAGAGCGAGACTTTTTCCTGTACATGTAGAATTGTGTAATGCCTATACGCGATGAAAGTGTGTAACATTAAATGCACTTTAAAGTTGCAGTGCAGTTGATGTCAAATGGTGTACGAGTGTTTGTATCAGTCTTAAAATGAGGTAAAAATAAAGTCAAGGCAATTAGATGCAAGAATAAAAGTTAAACGAGCTGCTGCAACAGGCTGCCGCTCGAGCGGTGCAACCTAGCAAAGTTTTCAAGCGTCTTCGGGGAACGGTTTAAATGAGTAGTGGGATAAATGAACAGTTAAAGCTCAGCTCGAAACTCATGTTGTGCCATCATTGGGACATCTGGACAGTGTAATCTACTATAAGCTGCTAATATCAGTAAGACTGAAGTAGCGTTATAACATCATGACATAATGAAGCTGAGAGAGGCTGTTCTTGTCCGTTGTTTTGATTATTTTATTTTTATGATTATTAATGAGCAGGATATTGTATAGTTATTTAAAGAATATAATTTCACAGGGTGGAAAAGGTTTAAATTATGAGGATTTAACTGGTTAAAGTCCCTTCTTATCTCTTTAACCTACACAGCTAAATCTTTAAAAAAAAAAAAAGCAAATTTCAATCTCATAAAGTGCCATATCTGTCATATTTTGCAGAACGTGGTTTATGTGGACCATTCAATTGGTCACATTTTTAACCCTTTAACACCTGGATCGACATTAGCTTTCTTGTAATGAATTCAGGCACCGTTCACTTGCATTTAAACTTTAGAGCTGAGAAAATGGCTGAGAAAATTGGTTTGATTTCTGTCAAAAACACAGAAAAAAACATAATGAGCAACTTGGCAAGAAATGTCCCCCAAACTGTGAAACATGAAGATGAAGGGGAAATGTATAGAAAACTATACTTATGTTTATCTTAATTATTTACTGAAAATATTACAAAAAAGGTGTTTTGTTTGTTTTTTTAAACACCTTTTTGAGGTCTTTTTTTAGGGAAATCTAGCCTTTTTGCTCCAGTTTCAAAGGGTTAAAACAGCTGGTCATCTACCGCATAATGTTGCATAATAAATATTGCAGCAATGTGACGTATGATAAACTGACTGTTTACAGATAATCTTAATCCATATCATATGTGGATTGAGTTCTTACTGAAAACATTTTCCTCAGTGATTACAATACCAGGATTACATGAGCTCTGACATATTGAGCTAAAATGGCTCTTATGCTGCTTGTGACTAATAAAAAATAGGAACACCTTAATCTGGACAGTAGTGCTGAGGTTTCAACGCTTTAAAATTGAGCATGAACAAGGCAAATATGTAAGCTATGAAGCATCTCCTTCATGTGTTATTCATTTCAGGGTGGATAAAACCTCTGAGAGGACCTTTGAACCTTTAATGATTTCTATTAAAACCCTCACACTGACATTCAGAGACAACAAGACCTACCGCACACCACTACAATCATTCTTCTTCTCATCAAACAACTGCTCCTCACTTTAACCGACTGAGGGTGAAAGATGAACAACCGTCAGTGGACTGTGGCAGCAATCGTCTGAATCTTATGAATAAAACATGATTAAGGAGAAAGAATTCGATTTTGAAATATTAGCAAGACTGTGCTGTGTGGGAGAATGTCATTTGATTAAGCTCATTACATGTCGCATTTATACAGAACTAGGGTTTAGTTGGACTAAAAGTAATATAATAAGAGATACTGGTATATTTATCACATTGCCTCTTAGGCGTATGCTTTGCCAGTGACCTAAACACCAAAAATCACCAATTTGACACTTTGCAACTCTCTAAAAATATAAGTTAGGCAAAGCTCAAGCATCTGTAGGCACAGTTACACTAGCTGTAGGGCTGTACCTGAATCAGAATTATGCCAGCTGAATCAGATTTGGATGTTTCAAATTTTGAACAGGCTCCACGGGACTTTCAGTGTGACAGCGGCATTCATGTAATTTAGTGTAAAAAAAAAAAAAAATGGAGCTACCAAAAAGTTGTAAATGTGAAACATTTTTTACCAGCACTAAAAATCAGACAAAAGCAAGGGACTTTGTTGTATTTAGTTGCTGTAAGCTGAATATTCACCACGCAGCTCTGTATCAAAGTAGCGTGAAAATCAAGAGCGCTCAATGCACAGTGAAGTCTGCTGGCCAAAAAAGTCTCCAGCAGTACACAGCACAGCACACTGACTTGCAAAAATAAGCAGAAAAGCAAAACCCAAAAGACGCCTGCTCAACTTGAAGCTATCTCAGTCACCTGAGGGGTCTCCAACTGGTGACTCAAATCTCCGATGCTCAAGGCTCAGCTCTAACTAGTAGACCATTTAAACCCAAAGGAACGTGCAAATTCTTTTCAGTTTTAGAGGGTTTAAAGCTGTTTATAGACAGATGAAGAATTGAATCAAAATTTTTATGCTAAATCAGGAATATGTCAACTGAGACCATCCTTCACCACATGTTCAACACATCTGACATAAAGGCTATAAAGATAAAGACGAACAGAAATGGATTAAATGTGGTATAATACCACATGGGGCATCATTCACAAACAATGCATATGCACAAATCTGTGCATAAACCGTGCGTACCAACGTTTAACACACAAATCAGGATTCACAAATATTTTTTTAACTGAAGTTGTTCGTACTTTGTGACTCTACTCTTAAGAATTTACTGATGCATGTACTTATTTGTGCCCTTCCACCCTCATCTGTTGTTGACGTAATTAAAATATTCGGCTATAAAAACCAGTCTTAGTTGAAAATGGACTACATGAGAATGTAATAAAAAAATAAGCGTTTTGGAATTTATGGTGTACATTTACATGCACAAAATATTCATGTTTTTGCACTTATTCCAAGAAAATTCCCTGAGCATGGCGAAAGAAAATGTATATTCTACTAAAAAAGAACGTCCCCAAAATTCAAAGTTCCCAATCGATGATGGACTTTTTTTGACTGTGCAAACACAGCCTCGCTCTTTCACTCCTCTGTGTTGCTATTTATGACCTGCAATGACTTGGCAGTATATCATTGTTTGTCAGAATAAATGTTTTGCATATTGTATGTATTGTTTCTTGATGGTTGTGCTTGCTGGCTTTATTTGTCCCTTGGGAAAGATAAAGATAACCTTGAACGTTGCATATCCAAAAACCTATTGATATCCAACTCCTGTAATAATGTCTAAAATTAGCTGTGTTTCATCTTCCGACCAGAAATATTGACTCTACTTTTGGGCATGCATCTCTACCCCAGCCTTGCAAACTGTTGCTGTGTTAGTTTGTTAACAACATTTCCATGACAACATAGAGAGCTGATCATAAACAGACAAGAGGTTGTGCGTTGCAAACTGCAGTAAAAACCCAACTGATGTGCATATTCCAATTGTGCTGTCTAAATAAAGCATTTAAATCTGGATAATACCAGCATATCCCACATGTCTTAATTGGAAAATGCTAAATTCAGATCAAGGCCTAATTAGGAACATCCAAAGAGAATATGCTGTTTACACAAACCAGATAAAATTCAGAATATTGTCACACTGGGAACAAGAGTTGAATATTTGTGTGCATGCAAATGTGCTAATTGTTTTTATTAAATCTGCCTGTATAGATGGCTACTCAAACCAATTTTAAATGATAATCATTATTATTGTTACTAAGGGGCAAGATAGGGTATTTTAAAGACTTAGCTCTACCTCAAAACAGGTCTTAAAATATAAAACCTTGCTGGGAGATATTGCAGCCTGTGCCTTCAGAAAGGACAGCACATCTCCAGAAAGCTACGTTTGAACATGTTTGAAGAGAGTGATGAACGCCTTATCAGCTGTTTGCGACTGCCATTGCATTCACGGATGCTCCCTGATAGTCCGGCACTAGTGTGTCAGAGCTTTGATGTGTGTGTAGAACAAACTTCACAGCTTTCTCCATGAAACACCTTCAGGTGTTTTCTTATATAGAGAAATGGAGGCGTGGCAGCGTACTGATTGCAAACCGTGTCAATTTAGAACGATTCTGATTCCCCGACATACGCTCAGTGGTAAGAACAAAAAAATCAGCTGTCTCACACGTCATAAATCTAGAGGAATACAGTCACACAAGTCGCGTTTTAAGGTGGCACAGGGATTCTTCTAACTGTCTGAATGACAGGAGAAAAAGCTGAAGGAGAAAGGAGAAATGTGTCATTTTGGCAACTTTTGCTTGTGTCTGCAGCATTAATTGTTTTTAGGGTATTATTTTTCTGAAGGCCTTTTATTCAGAAGAAAGTCAAAAAGCAGTTTGTAAGTCCACAGCAATATTGTTTAATGTGAATCTAGCCAGGATCCTTTTTCTGGGAATTTCAGATTTCAGTTTCTGAGGTCCTTTTAGATAGTTATTAGATTTTATATTATGTTGCCCACGTGCAGAATTTCCAAGCAAAAACAAAAAAACATCATGAACTCGTGTCCCGAGGATGCAGCGGGCTTGTTTGGAGTTTCAGAGAAAACGGACTGTGATCAACATCTCAGCTGAGTAAACACTTTGAAACCTGGGCAAATTGGCTTGATTTCTTTTTAAAACATGGTAAGAAGGTGATGTTTAACTTTTACCAAAAAAGCAGGAAAAAAAGAGTAAAAAGTACCAAAAAAAATTACACTGATTAAAAAAAAAAAGAAAAAAAAAAGAAAAGAAAAGGATTTGACCTGAATTTTTTTTTAAAAATAAAATCTATAAAATAATTTCATACATGACTATGATAATTATATGTATAGTTTTTGGATGTGTCTCCCTGGCTTTTTAAAAAATAACTGCTTATTTCCTCCAACTTGTGAAACACTTCTTGCCAAGTTACTCATGGCCTTTTTCCCTCATGTTTTCAAAAGAAAGCAAACCAATTTGTTTGAGGTTCAAGGGATTTCCATACTGGTGAAAGCATCTGAATACAACAGTAGAAAAGTGATATCAGTCCAGTTTTAAGGGGTTAAATCAATGCAATTAGATGTCTCAAAAAATACAAAATACACTGAAAGTTACAGGAGCTGTTGCAACAGGCTCCTGCTCGACTGTCATCCCAGCTTCTTAGGCATCTTTCGGGAACAGTTTGATTTATTAATGGAGTGAAATAAACAGTGAGGGTTCTTGTTTAAGGGAAAAACAAAAACTCTCTGAGATCAGGTCACATCTCACATGTGAGATTTCAAAAGACAGCAAAGAGAAAGAGAATCTCACCATGCATGCAGTAAGCTTGTTTGGAGCACCAGAGAAAAATCTCATATATTTTAGCTTATAATTACAGCCATAACTCAGTTTACCTTCACCTCAGCCCGCCTTCAAAAGTAGCTTTAATTATTATACACGGTCTCAGATACAAAACATCCCACGTAGGCCACCAGGACACATCTGCGCCTCTATGAATAAGTGATTAACCCTACAGAGTTGGATGCACTTTAAACAGCTTTCAAAATTTATAAGTATTCAGTTCCTTCAATTAGCCCCCCATGCCTCCCATTAGCTCATCATGTTTTATTCACATTTGTTCAGCTCATTCACACAAAGCGGAGAGCACTAAGCCTAAAGAGCGATTAACCAACTGTGAGGTTCATCACTGTTGGCAATGTCTCGTACTTAGAGGTATTTCTGTTGGCGTCAGGTAGAGTAGAGTTTGTTCAGAAAAGGTAACAGAGAAGCATATAATCTACCCTGAAGGTCGACATGAATGGTAATATATATGCTTTCTTTCAGCTAAATTCCACTATTGTCCTCAAGCACTGCCACATATTCAATCATGATTACATGCAGTTACAATCAGACATAACGAGCATGAGTCATAATCACTACAGCTACATTTATCTCATGCAAATCTCTATAATTGCACAGGTATTAAATAATGCCACAGCTAAAGACTTGTGCACTGTAGAAACAGCCGTTAGAGACAGAGGTGTTATCTTATCATATAACACACTTCATTCAAACTCGAAAGAAACAAAATTCAAACTGTCTTGGTCACTCTTGTAATCTAGTAAGTACGCTATTCCAGCAATCACCAACTTTAGTTTGCTCAAAATAAATCCTTAATTCACAAAGTTAAATGCAAAAAGCATGCCGTTATTCCACATGATCTTTCTCCCAGCCTGATGTTTGCAGTCCTTTATCTTCTCTCCACCACTAGGTGTCACGGTGTATCTGGTGCTCTACATACAATGGGTCTCATTCATGTAATGTTGGTAATTCTGTGAGTAGATTTGCACATAAATCACCTTGGTACTAAAAACCTAAACTCGGAAAACTCGGATTTGATTGTAGACACGTCCGCTATGTTCCTGAATGCCAGTCAGTCATTAACTGATGGCTCGCTCCAGCTAGTCAGCAATTGGCATACATCCCTGCCCATGAATGGCCATATGATGAGGTGAATAGAACTTCGGATGGGTGCATCGTGTCGCCCTAACATGCCACAAACAAAGAAAGAGAGTTGGTGGTCCACCAAACTGGTTCATTTTCCGCACAGCCGCTGTGTCCCAGGCGTAAGAAGCCGACTAGTGCTTTTAGGGTCTGTGTGTGAGCAGGTAGGTTTTTTGGGAGGGGGCTATGTGATGATCTTGGGGCCTGGGAGGCTTCGGGCTTGGTCAGGTTTAGACCAAGAATTTTAGGCAATGTGATGGTCTCACAAATTGCTATACATCCTTACAGCCATTACTGATATTTTTTTCACTGAATCTGTTAATTGTAAGCAGATTCAGTTGCAATTTTGTTTTCAGCCACACTTATTGTTACTGTAAAGCTGTAAATTGCACCAGTATTGTCGTGGACAATATGATATGGCACACCACTAGTTGATAATCAAACTTAGAGCTGCAACAGGTTTAATAAGCAGATTATGACATGAAAGACTGAGTAAAGGACACACACCATCAGCACTTCATCTGGAAATAAAGTAAAGTCTGAAATACATCGAACAACACACATTGTAAGCAACTGTCATCTCAATAAATGCTCTTTTCTATGCTTTATCATGAAAGAACAAAGTGAATGTGTGTGTGGAGAGCTGAGGTTGTGTCTGATTTCCATAAAAGCGCTGGTGATATGATAAATTATGCAAACTGCAACTACGTCATACATGTACTGGAACTAAACTTAGCTGCGCAACTTAATATTTTAGTTATTTTAATGGTAATATTACAAACGGGCCAAATGTGAAATAGGTTTCTCATGGTGAGTTATCTCAAGACTGCAGTTTTTTGGAGTTTTGCAAAGTATTTAAGTGTCTTTTAGCTCATTGTTTGAATTTTACTGTGGACTTTAGTACATACTGTTTTATGGCTTATTTTTACAGTTTAATCAGTGTTATTTCCAGTTGCAGCAGAAAACAGTTTTCAGTGAAAATGCTATAACAAAGTCACGATGCACTACCTGCCCAACATCAACAGCAAAAAACGTTAACTAGAATAACTACCCCAGCAGCACAGACCTTAACAATCGGTACACTTTCAAGGTGGACACCCAAGATGAGTGTCTCCAATTCAGTAGCTGACAAATGTCTCACTTTCTGTTCCTAAATTATGAAGTTTAGTAATGGCCAGAAACGTGTTTTATGCAGAACATTATGGTGTCACAGTGAAGTTGATCTTGGATCTTTTGGATAAAAAATGTTTCACTTCATCCTTATATGACATTAGACGTGTGTAAAGCTTTGTCATAATTAGTGGAGGAATTCTTGAGTTATGGCCATGTATGTAAGGTCACGGTGACCTCTGACCACCAGTATCTAATCTGTCCATTCTTAAGTCCAATTGAACATCTGTGCCAAATTTGAAGAAATTCCCGCAAGGCATTTGCAAAATATGGCATTCATGAGAGTGTAACAGATTCAAGCTCACAATGACCTTGACTTCTGACCTATGACCACCAAAATCTACTCACCAAGTCAAATCAAAATCAAATCACTCATCCTTGGGTCCAAGTGAACATTTGAGTCAAGGTTAAAGAAATTCCTTCAGGGTGTTTTTGAGATATCGCGTTCACAAGAATCAGAAAGATGAAGTCACGTTGACCTTAACTTTTGATCTATGACCCAAAAAATCATTTCATCATTGAGTCCAAGTGAAGGTTTGTACCAAATTTGAAGAAATTCCCTCTAAGGGCTCTTGAGATATCGTGTTCACAACAATGGAACAGACAGACAACCTGAAAACAAAATGCTTTCAGCTATCGTCAGCACAGAAGCATAAAAACTACCAAGTAAATAAAAATGAGAATTTATCAGCTTAGGAGACACAATTGTGTGCAAAGACTTACAATTTATCAGGTTGACACAAACATGACTGCAAATGAGTAGAAATGTCAAACTGCTGAATGTGTGACCAGTTTGCTCGTGTTTGCCAATCCGACCTTATAATATGATAGGATGTCAGTGTGGTGCTTACAGCCGCTGCCCCAAGTGGCAAAAAACAATCTAAATGCAATTTAAACTACAGAATACGTTTCTCTCCACTTGCATGTGTTTCCATGTACTTAATATAACCCAGCTACAAGTATACAGAATACATACTACAGCATTTTGTCATTGGTACCTTGTTTCCATTATTTGATGAATTTATGATAGAAAAATAGTTTTCTGCTTATATTAATGCATAAAAAAGCATTACTTTTCCATTTCAAAGTTTTATTTTTTGCTCAAGAAATCTTTTTCTTTCTTAAGTTTAAAACTAAGTAGAATAAGCAATGAGGTTACAGTCAAAGCAATTTTGAAACTATTATCTAGCCTTCAATACTTTTTTGAAATTGCATAAGAAAGTAAGCTGATTCACCATGAAGTCATCTGCCTATCCTTCATTTTTTAGGTTTAAAATGAGCGAAGGACTTGAGAACAACTCGACTCAACTCTATGACAACTGGACATTTTACAACTCCTCCCTGGAGCCCATCATACCCAGGAACAACATCACATATGTTGGATTTTACCTGCATCAGCCGTCCACAGCAGCCATCTTCATCGTCTCCTACCTGCTCATCTTCCTCGTGTGCATGGTGGGAAATGGAGTGGTGTGTTTCATTGTCCTGCGGAGCAAAAACATGCGGACTGTCACAAACTTGTTTATTTTAAACCTTGCTGTGAGTGATCTCCTGGTTGGGATTTTCTGCATGCCCACAACGCTTCTGGACAACATAATTACAGGTGAGCAGCACAGTAATTTCAAGCTTTCATTGTGTTGTTTTTGTGTCTAACATGTCAAAAAAAGGAATTTTAAGCTAAGCTGGCTGTTCTTTTGTTATCAGTCAGTTAGTTGTTTCAATCATTTCCAGACTGAATATCCCAGCAAGTACTGGATAGATTGTTGCAACATTTTTTACAGGCATTCATGGTCTCCAGAGGGTGAATCTGAAAGAGTTTAATGTCATCAAGTGCCACCAAAGGGCCAGATTTTCCAACATTTACATTAATCTCACAACATGATACCTAAAATCTATAACCCAAATGCAACTACTTTTAGGTGAATTAGACTGAAATTTGGTTGAGACATTCATGGTACTCATAGCGATGAATCCAAATTACATGAGTTAGTCTCAGACTTTTTGTCAAGTGCCGCCAGTAGGGTGACATTTGTGGAATCGAGGAAACGTCTCAAACAACTACTTTTTTACACACTTAAAGAAGTATTTGTCTGCTTGAAAGATGACCCTTCCATAAAACCAGGATCTCCATGCTGTAGAAAATCACAAATACTATCTAAGTTGGTACTAGATGACCAGAGAAAACAGAAGACAGACTGTGGCATTTGCTTTTGCTCAAGAGGTAGAAAACCTACAAATACCAGAATGCACAGCGCCACATCAGACCAATAAAAGCTCCCCCTGGTGGGTGATGTAATGCAAACTCATCAATTTGACCGAATTCTTCAAACATTCAAAGCAAAAAAAAGATACTCAGTAGCAGAATCTTGATTTATATTTAATCAACACTGCTAAATTTAACCATTTGATCTCCATTTCTCAGCCTCGGGGTCATATTTCTGTTGGGTTTGAATGAAGTGTGTTTTATGATGAGTTTATGAGGCAATTAAGGCTCGTCAGTCTAACATCACCGAGAGAAAGCTGAACTCAAAGGGTGTACATTTGTATTTTGTCCCTTAATTAGGGAAACAGGTGTGAGAATAATACTCTTAAACATTTTTGGGGAATTTTTTCGTCTGAAAAGTTGAGAGTTGCTGTTGGAGGGTGGGTGGGGTTGTTAGCGACACACAGTCCTACCATCACATACTGTGTACCATGGTGAAATTTCTGAAAGGTATGAAAGCATGAAATATTACATTCTGTCTAAGCCTAGTATGTAGCATTGCACTTTAACAGCAACTTTGTCTAAAGCCTCATTCCCACTGCACATAAACCCATAAACACCTGCTAACATCTGGCTTTTTAATGCAATGGGAATAGGTATGAGAGGCATTTACACCTGGGTCAAATGACACTGCAGTAGCCACCGTTTTTTATCGAACTGGCATCGATGAGAATACAACACCCAGGTGAACGCGGTAATTTCAGCCTCTTAACTGGCGAGATGCAATGACGCACCGTCACTGGTTACAGTCCGTCTCCTCCCAAGCTGTGCTCAACTGTTATTCTATGTTAGTCTGCACCCTGTTTTAAAGAGAGACTGAATAAATAATTTATACAGGAAGAAAAGAAACCACTAAAAAGTTTTCAAAGACCTCCTGCTGTCTACTGTTAACCTGTCCTGTTGCTGGTCTGTGATGACGCACAGACACACCAACAAAACATCCCACACAAATGCCAGCTGACAGAAAGGCAGACTGATGTGCTGCAGCAGTGTTAACTGGCAGCAGGAATGCAGCCAATTGTCCATATTAAGCAGGTTTACCAATGTTTGAAAAACCTGCGTTCACGCGCTAATTTTGGCAAGATAGGCATGGAAGACGATTTGAAGTACAACTGAGATTTGTGGATGTTGAAGAAAAAGTGGCAAATTCCGGCTTGGATTAATGAAAGGCAAGTTTGAAGAAGCAGAGCTGAGCCTTATGAGCTGTAAATCCTAACAGGACCACTGTGCAGAAAATAAGCCATTTTGATTTTCCTCTACTGCCACCCTCAGGTCTTTTTTCCCCCACTTTTTTGTCCCAATTAGTGTACAGATCTACGGTATGCGGCAAAATAGCATCTCTAATTTTCCTCTAACCAATAATTCTGCCTTTTGCTGCATAATGATACATCACAGCTTTACAGCTTTTCAGCACTGCTAGTCCTGTAAATCCTTTGATTAACCTTGCTCCCTATTCCCCAGCCACTGATATTATTTCATTCTCTGCAGGGCTGCTTTGTTTTTCACTTTAGCATTAATTTGGACTACTAAGAGGTACTTGAAGGCCATCCCATGCCACGCGAACCTTGAGATGATCACTGAATGACAAAATCATGGAATCATTATCTCCATGGCCTGTGATCAGAAGTAGTAAAGGCTCATGGGAGTCGGACAGACTTCCCTCCATGAATGAATAAGACCGGGGCTTTTTCCACATTGTGCTGATTGGACTTGACAGTTGGCTTTGGATGATGCAAATCTCACAGGAGCGATACTCAAGGCGAGTGATAGTGTCTAAGAGTTCAGATTTGTCATGTCAACTACTGTCTGCAGAAGCTGCAATGAATTCCTCTTTTCAGTTTAAAAAAAAAAATGTAAAAAAAATTAAAAAATAACTAGAAAAGTCGGGTAGAGTGCAGATTTCTGCAAGGCTCCCCTGAGCTGATGGCAGCCACTCCAGACAATTCTTGTAATTCCAGCGCGCTGTGTTTCAGAGGTTTCACAGAAACTACAAATACAAGTCTCATCCTTTTTTGATGGGGCTATGGCACATTACACAAGGCAGAGCGATTTCTCCTGTTAACAGGCACTGTATGTGGAATAAAGATAGGATGAACATATTTTAATACATGAGACACAGCCAAAATCTTTTGTCTATGTCGTCCATATCTGGACTTTCAATGGTATTAACTTTCTCTGTAAGCTACAGCACAACTAAATTGAAGATAAATACATATATAACTTAAATAATGAAAAAAAAAATACCTAGCCTACTTACTTATTTATGGTAGAAGGACAAATATCAAGGGAAAATGACAAAATCAGCAAAATCTGCAAGTCTTCAAAATCAGGCAGGCAAAATGCTCAGCCCTCACAGGTGGTATGACGTCCTGCAGAGGGCAGAACAAAACCGGATCGCAGCCATATCGTAGAAAGCTGCGGTTGCTGGTATTGGTCCTCTCAGGTACTTTACGGATCCTTACGGATCTGAAATAAACACCTGCCAAACACCAAATGTGGGTATATTGTCGGTTTGGCAAGTCAATCTCAGAAGGCATTCTGCTACACTGGTGAGTAAATGTTTGTAGCAAAATACTGATTCAATAAAAAACAATGCTGAGTCTCGGAGTGATGCCAACAATTTGGATTGTGTAATTACGTCATGCTGGGATGATGCAGCCCATCACTGTGATGTCAACAAACAGTGGTGGGATGAAGCAGCATGATCCAGGGTGGCAGCATTATTACGTGACGCTGTCCTTCAGCATTTCGTGTGCACACAACCGGTTGTGTCGGGCCACGTCAAGTGATGCCGCCTGTGCACATTGCATGTAGATGCGCCTGGTGTCACCCCGCCATCCACCAGTGTATGATAACGTCCAACTGTCAAGCTGGTTGGACACTGAAGGTAGTTTTTGGCATCACGCTCGTACACTGAAGGCACTGACTGAGCGGCGCTATATGACGAGTTCAGAGTGAGAATAGGCTGTCTCTGCAGCACTAAAATGTCATGCTCTGCTACTCCTAAGCCATTTGTCAGATGCGCGTATGATTAAAAGGTGCTGCAGTACTGACCGTCTTGTGGCAGAGGCAGTGTGTTAGCTCTGCTTCTTTCACAATAAAAGCCCTGCATATAAACACTGCATCACTGCTTATCAGAGCAAACTTATTCACATGCTGAGGCTGTGGAGATGAGCTGTTAATATATTTTAATAATTTTGTTTCAGATTTTGCTCTGGCCTCTTCTTTAAGTTAGTATTCAACCCAACACCTTATTATCTCAATAAAATGCACTGAAACAAATCTATACCCTATGTTACAAAAAAGCTGCAACAAAGGCAAAAACGTGGATTGCAACTACGGTAAGGTTTAATGTTTTCCCCAAAGCCAATTTTGAAAACTTACAGCCCCTAGCCGCCTGTTGAGAGCAGTTAATGATGCTATAAAACAGGTTTTTCAAAAATATGCATCACCACAGCCAGAAGAGGTTTTATAGCATACAGTGATAAATGTGCACACAAAGTAACAGGCTGATTGGTCCATTAGTTTGTGGGATTAGCTTCGGACAGACACACACTCACACAATCAAACAAATGATCCCTTCAGGTATACTCTGGCAAAGATAAAAACCAGACATAATAATTCAGAAGGGTTCCAGTTACATCCCAACTACCTAAGCTCAAAACTATCAGTTTTTCAGAAGATAATAAACTTTTTTAAGAGGGGGTCGATTTGGAACTAAACTGGTGTGGAGGACAAGCTTGAAAATAATATCAAAGTAAACCTCCTCTCTTTTTTTAACCATAAGAATGTCAACTGAATGAAAAATAATTAGCTGTGATTGTGAAGATTGTGTGGATCACCTGAAGTACCTTATTCATCTCCGGAGAGGATTTAAAAATGGGTGCAACAAACAATACACCCATTGCCTCCTGAGAAGTGCAGTAAAAGCAGAGAAATCAGTCATCATTGTGTGAATCAGGAACATGTCATGGAGTTCAGAGATATCCAGCTGGCAGAGTGCTCTGTGTGATTAAATCCTGGCTACAATGACATAACATAGATTTAAATCCTGAAATATCATGGACAGCTTGCAGCTACCAGAAGTCAGCAAGAGTGAAAGCTTATTAACTTTGCATAAGATTACAACATTTAAAATCATGCAAAGTTTCATTAGAAATAATAAAAAAAAAATCTCATTAGCAGAGAACAACATCGGCGAACATCTGCTTCACTGTTTTGTCAGGCTCTCCATTTTTTCATGGAAATTAATTCAGAGGTGTGGAAAGAACTCAGTACGGTGCATAAGTGTGGAAAAAGTAGAGATCCTGCAAGTTTGTTCATATCTGACTTGTTCAGAGTGCAGAGCAAGAAATCTCCACCTCCTGAGCACAAAACAAAATGTTCCTTGGTAGAAAAACATCAATAATGCATACTTTACAATGTGTCTTGAAAGAGACCTTTGAAGAGATGCTTTCTCTGCATCTAGAATTCAGTTGCACTTTGAGGAGACTTATTATTAACTATATTATGTATGAAGGGCGAGAATACAATTCAATTGAAAGTACAACACCTGATTTAATATACATGAAATAACATAAAGGGTGACACTGTTTGGGAAAAAATGTAAATTACTTTTACATTATACATTTATGAATTCATTTTCTGTTCTGTTGCTGATGCATACACATAACCACAGTAAAATGAACAAAATATGACTGATTTCACCATTTTCAGAGCCAATGGGGGGTTACGATGTTTTGTGTTATTAAAACCATAATGGCTTATTCCCATGAGGCACTGGTATGCTACAATGATTTTGAGCCCATTAGATTATGAGGTATTATGTGTGGAAATCTGACATTGGAGGAAACCTCACTTTGTATCATTAACATGTGAATAGCTTAACCCCTGTGGAACATAAATTTTCATGAATTCTGAATAAAAAGTATTTGTAAATGCAATTAGTACCAGTGTTGAATGGCATCACCATTGATATCGTCCTATCGGAAACTTTGCCCATGTGATGATGCTAAAAAATCAGTTTTAGACATTCAACTGTTTGTCATGAATCTAATCAAAAGACACCGTGTGTCTGTTTTATGCCCAACACGGGGATAGAGCTTGTCAGTGCAGAGACTAACAAACAGAAATCAGAAAAGCATTGATCTAGAGAGCACTCAAGCAGTGAGGTTTCAGAACAGCACCGCAGGGCTTCATTAAGACGCCATTTTGAAGAATATTTAATCAAAGTTGATCTGATGTGAATACTTAAAATTCGAGATGATTATATTTGGATGGAAGCTACATGATGATATCCTGATTGTGTTGATTTTTTTCTGTTTATTTACCCCATTGCCTCCTCCCAAAATTCAACAAAACAGATGAAATGAGTTGCAGTGCCTGAAGTGAGCATTTTCAAGTGCTAATTGAAAATAACGAAAATACTTGTGGAACAGACAGCTCCATCCGTTTTCCATTTCTTGTTTGAGAGGGATGCTTTTCCGATTTTAGCTAGTGTGCATCAATATTGATGCACTGTGGACATTTGGACACTGTGTATGCAAACCTGTTGCACCAGCTGTGTGTAAGTTAACACTATAACTTAATTTTGGCATTTGCACCCAACACAATCTCATCCAAACTCGTCACATGCTCTGTCAGTGACCTTCTGCATCCACTTATGATGTTTTAGTTGTCCTTCTGCATTAGCTGTTTACACTCCACACATGGTGGGATGATAGCAGCACGGTCCTTATCTTTACACAACAATGAACTGCGCCCATCACGATGGTTAGGCAAAGGACACAAATTCACAGATGGTTTGGTGCTGGCAAAAGAGGTACATGGTAAGGTGTGGGGAAAAAAACCCATTTCATCTACATGGGAAGTGAACTCTGAATGAAAGTCAGTTGTTTGTGGGTCAATCAAACATCCACACAGCTTTATTATCAGACTAACTGACATTTAGTGTGGACTTTGCATCCTAACTTAAGAGAGAACTTATGCACAGCTGGTGAAACAGGCCGCTGGCCTTGAAGGCCTTTTATAGGTCACATGATGGTATGGCTATGTGCCTGTCGGTAGGAACTGGCTCCCTCGAACATGATGCAGCAGGCGCTTCAAGAGGTGTTATTGCATCACATAACTCAACTAAAAGTTGAGGGGATCATCTGGAAGTTTAAATCCCAAATTGTGGACTATCCTCTGAATTCCTATCGTCACCTCCCAGAAATCCCTCATATGTTGCAGCTCCTACATATAAGGGGCTCGCCTTTCATTTTTGCTCGCATAATATGCCTATATCGCCTTTGACTGAAAATAAGGATGGCTGGTGTGGTGGCTGCAAATATAAATACACCTACTAGTGTTTTGAAAATGGATCTCCATGCTTCTTGAAATGTTAACACAAGAGGAGAAGTTGCATAACACCACTCAATGGAAACACTCACCTCGCAACTGTGTTTTATCAACATTTCAAAAAACATCACTTAAGTTTTGCACAAATCTGCAATGGAGACCTGCCTAGTATGACATTTGACCGCCAAAATCTAATCAGCACATCGTTGAGTCCACTCTAACGTCTGTGCCAAATTTGAATAAATTCTCTCAAGGTGTTCTTGAGATATCGCGCTCACAAAATGAGAATGACGATGTCAAAGTGAATTCGACCTTTGACCACCAAAATCTAATCAATTCAACCTAAGCGTTTGTTTTTGCAAATTTGAAGAAATTCTCTCAAGGCCTTCTTGAGATATTGCATTCACAGCCAGCCAGCCAGACAAGCCAAAAACATTATACCTCCGCCCTCGGCTATCGATAGCTTGGAGGTATGAAAAAAGCATTTACATATTACAAATGTGACTTAAGAAGACCCTTAAACCTTCACCAGTTTGCTATTTACTGCTGTCTGTTGTACAGTAATTTGTTGTTTTTTCCACCCAAGTGTGTTATGTGGTACAACTGAGTGGAGAACTGCATAATTCACTCCAGTTGACTGGAAATCCGCTGAGATGGTAGTACTCCGGTTTGTCCTACAGCTGATCATCCAACCAATCTGAGCAATGAGGGAAGATGGACCTTCCTCCGGGAGGCAAATCAGACACAGGGAGGATCATATACAAAAATTCAACAGCACTATTTTCCTGTGAAGCGAGAGCCTGCTGAAGGCACAGCAGTCAGCGTAACACTTCTTGAATATGAGCAGAGTGGGAGTAAAAGAAAAAGTGCTGCTTGCAGTAAGTAAAATAAAAAGGGGTCAAGTTGAGTCAGGTTTTGCAGAGAGACATGAAAGACTCAGAGAGCAATGGTGACCGACTTTTTTGTGTCACAGAGATGAAAACTGAACTCAGTCAGCTGTAATAAAATGCACACAGTCAATCAGACTACGAGCAGAGTTCATCACCAGTCTACCACCATCCCTTCCAGGGAGCTTTATGATGACAGCCTCATGCTGTGCAGTGCGTTTCCACTGCAGGGAGTGAGACGCTCCGACATGACAACAGACAGGGCCATGAATCACACTATAACAGGACAGTGCTGCTGAGTGTACAGCTCTATACTGCACACCGGTCAGAGGGAGCAGTGTTTTGGAAGGCATTTTCAGTGCCATAAACAATGTGATTTTATAGAAGATTACAAAATCGTCGTGACATGTCTATCAGTGACGTGATATGTCTTTGTGGTTTTTGTTGTTGATCAAAAACCATGATTAGATTTTCAAAATTCTTGTCAGGTTTCTGCCTGTGTGGCTTCAGTGATTCAAGTCCCCCCTTTAACCCTATGAGAGCTCTTTAAAGACTGGACAAATAACAATCTGCCATTGTCTCTCCACAGAAAGCTTTCATCTCATGCAACATTAGGGTGTTAACAGGGAATAATGCTTTAATGGACCATAATGGGTCTTTTGTATCTCCCATCAATGCTTACTGGGCCCTTGCAATTGGCAAAGCACATAAAAGAAACATCTTAACAAGGAGATAAAAGCAACAGTGTCACCCAAAATGTTTATAATGTCGTCAAATTTGCTTTTAAGGCTAATGTGGATAATTGGACTATATTGTTACACTTACAAACTTCTGCTATGTGAAGTACTCATTTGTAAGATTTCAATCAAATAAACTTCCATTAACCCTGTGAAACATTATCAACATTCACTTTTCTTGTGCTGCATTCAGATGCCTTCACAAGTATTTAC
Organism: Plectropomus leopardus; assembly: GCF_008729295.1. Taxonomy (NCBI): domain Eukaryota; kingdom Metazoa; phylum Chordata; class Actinopteri; order Perciformes; family Serranidae; genus Plectropomus; species Plectropomus leopardus. The sequence continues at coordinate 32,931,965 of NC_056468.1, read as the reverse complement.
ACCTTCATACCCTGAGCTAATAGCTGCTACACTAAACATCCAGCTAAGCCTGAAATGAATCGTCAAATACTCGTATTGAATAGCTAAATCTAATTCAACTTGCATAATTTCTAGTTCTACACAAGTTGACTTTTATTATAAAGTAATCACATGAAATTCAATGTGTTTTTCAGGTAGCTTTATGCTAACCACAATCATTCATCAAAAATGCATCTACAAAACAAGACAATTGTCATTTCTTGGAATTTTTGATTCAGTGACAATGATTCAGTTTAAAATATTGCAGGGAGCAATGAAAAGAGAAGGAGCAGTAACCATGTTGTGTTAGTGGAAAAGTTGCCGGAGACTGCACACCTCTAATTTAGTAAAGTGCTAAGTGTCCTGCTGTCTGCAGAGGCACGTCGTGTGCAGCATGAAATCAGGTTAGGCTGCTCACAGAATGATGGGAAAGGCCAATTACTTTTTTCTTCAAACAACAAGCTTGTTGTGCTGCCACTGGAACTCTGTGACCTGTAGCATTAAACTGCAATTTCTGTTACAACCAGAAATTAAGGTGTTGGCAGATCAACAAGGACTAAAATCTTTGAGATTGTCTCTTTGTTAAACAACACGTGAGCTATATTAGTTTCTTAAAACCTATTGTACGACTGAAACGTGTATGAGAGCTAGGGGGCTTTTAATTTGAAACATGGATCTCTAATTTGAAACAGGAAACAAACCAAATTTACCCAATAAATTGTTTTTGTTCACATTGACTCTTGTCTACAGAGCAGGCCCCGTTATTGTGGTTCAGCCCAAAAATTCCTGCAATTACTTGTTAAAATGAAGAACAGTAAACTTAGACACAATCACAGGGCAGAAGGGAGCCGCTTTCTCTGGTGCTTTGCTTTAGCTACTGTTGATACCTACGTCCTTGCATGAGTGGCGGTAGCCGCGTAGCTTTTGGCCACCATCAACGCCAAGCACTGCCAAAAATGATAGTTTGTAAAACGTCATATCAGTGCTGATTACAAAAAGAAGAATTTTGTCATTGAGACGGCACCCCTTTTGACATTTTAACACCTAATATTTATTACAATTTAACCAGTGTCGTATGTACACTTTCTCTTCGTAACAGGTTTGACATTGTAACACATATTTTCAGTAGCTCTGAAATGCATTTCAAGCTTATGTCATACAGACACGGCTGTTCCTCAAAGAAACTGATGAGGTAATGGTTTCTTTCCTCCATCTAAAACTGACATTTCTATCACTGCTATTATAGTTAGCTAGCTAGCTTTCGTGCTGAAAAAACAGCTTGACCAGTTTAACCTGGCAGCTTTTTTGACCAGCTTATGGTTCATTTTTGTATAATTTTTAATGGATTAGCTAGTCATACCAGCTTGTGATGTTTTTTCCTTCTGGTTTATACATTGAAGTTCTTGCAAAATTGAAACCAAATCAATGGCTTTGAGTATGGAGAAATAACAGTGTCACAAGAGTAAAATTATGCTAGTTGGTTCAGTCTCAGTGCTCTGCAGTGCTCACTCTGCAGCAAAATCTGGGGACCAAAATGTCCCCAGAGGTACACAGCACAATAAACTGACTGGCAAAACAACAACAAAAATAACCTACTTGATGGAGCACTTGAAGCAATCTCAGTTGACTAACAAGTCTCCGACTGAAGATTCAAATCTCCAACTTTCAAGGGGCAGCCCTACACAGGACTTTCAGTGTGCACATCTATTTATTTCGAAATAGCAAAGGTCAATGAGGAAACACCAGCACTCATGTCATCGTCCTTCTAAACAGTTGTGTAACTTCATCACTTAGTGACAGACTTTCGTGTTTATTAGGCTGGCCTCGTCTCTGCAGTTCAGCCAAAAAGAAAACTGATAAACCATACCATCCCTGTGGGCTGGTAGGCAGCTCGAGACCCGTCACAGCCTTAGGCCGTGGTAATTAGTGTTTTCTGCCCACACTAGGGGAGACATTTTTTTCAAAAGGAGCCAAGCTCTGCTGTAAGTGGAGGTCTCAGTTTTGAAAAAAGAATATGAGGCTGTTTGTATGAAAACAATACAGAAAAAGTACAAAGCAGACATTATAAACAAAAGGAGCAAAGTGCTCTATGTTCCTTAAAACAATGGAAAAAAGGGTGAAAGCATAAATAACAGTGAAAGAGAAAACTAAGAAGACAACATTTCAGTTACATTCACTATCCTATTATCTGTTACATGCATAATTAAACCCAACAGAACAAAGATCAGAAGGTCTTGTAGAGATGGGAGTGTAAAGAACAATCTTATGATGAGCAGACTGCGCTGCACTTATAGAGATAATTTCAAGAGTTAACTTAATGCCAACACATCAACTGTAAAATCATGCTGAGAAAATGCCAGGACAAACATTAAAATCAGACCATTCTGTTTTTGGGAACTCGTATGATTTCCCCCCCTTGCAGTCTCTCGGTCATCTGTGATCCGATTGGGCATGTTTTGAAAGGTCAGCAATGCCCATGGTTAAAGTTCAAAAAACGTTCATTTAAATGCAGAGCAGCGAGATGGAAAATCAGTTCAGTGGAAATAATAATTAGAGCAGTGGTGCAGCCACAAGCTTCAGCGTCATCACTGTCCACTAGAAAACAAGAGCTGAAGCAAACATAAAGCAGTTTTTCCACTGATCATGTGTTGACAATCAAACGCAGATTGATTATTTACTTAAAAAGCCATTTGCAGTTACATTTGTCTTCTAAAGGAGCTTAGGGAGTATGTGCAGGTCAAGTGTCCTTATCTACGTGATGAAAACATGTGCACTTACAAAACAACAAAAAAAGGGGAAAAAAAACCTTCCAACAAGGGAAACACGAAATTAGATTTTTTGGCAATATCCAAAATACTGATATACGACAACTCCTTTGGCTGATAACCGATATTGATGTATCGATTTTTTCCCCTACCTAGTTTTAGTGATCAACAATTCTCTTCTGTAGTGGAATTAACATAATATGCATACTCATATCATGATAGCTCACCAGTAGATGGAGACATGAAATAGGGTTAATGTTTTCTACATGTTCACTTTGTCAATAAAACTGAAAGGAATAAGCATATCGGCCAATTCCGATATTTCATTTTAAAGTCAATATCTGCTAAAAGTGACGATGGATACAGCATTCATGGCATGGCCTTGTTCATTCCTATGCAAGCTGCTCAGAATAAACAAACTCCACCATGTTCTCATCACCAACATAGTGGACTGTAAAGCCGTTTTTGGCGTGGCTTGGTTCTGTAGTCTCATTTTCAGTGCAAACGCATTTTTTAAGACACATAAAAGCTTCAAAGTTCACTGTGCGGTATTCACTGATGAATTTTATGATGTACAACAAAACGGGAAAGTCTCTTCATCTTGACCTTATTTTAGACATCCAACTAAAAACTCTTTCAAAAAACCCATTGACTCTGAGATGAGGGAACCGAAGGTGCTAAAATGCTGACTGATTTCCAGGTTTTTGGACTCATTCCTGGGGATCTCTCTGGCATCCTGCGATGCACCTGGATGTTGTAATTCCACTGTTTGGCCACTACAAAAACTGGCTTTAATGCCCAGCGCACTTCCTGAGGTCCTCGTCCGTATTCTCAGACCGTCTGCCATTGTCTGCTGTCTCAGTTCGGCTTTTTATCCGTCTATCATCTCTCATCCTGCTTTACATCTCAATTCGCCCTTCAAATGGATGATCCGGCTATCATGAAGCCGAGGGACTCACACGAGAGAGAAAAGAATGGCGAAAGTTGAAGCAACAGAAGCTGAGATATACATATTTCTAGTTGCCAGAATGAGTCAAGCTCCAAAAAACGCTAGATCCTGCAATTCCCATAATGCAACTCGATGGCTTTCTTTTGTAGACCTCATGTTGTCTTTTAAATCCCCACTTCTTTCAAACACTGCACCTCCAGTTGTAATGCAGACTTACTTCTAAAAGCTTTGAGTCGCAAACCCAAGCAGAGATAACCCTGATGATATTAACTTTTTTAAGACTTCAAAGACACACAAGACATAATACAACCATTTTTACAAGCTGAGCAATACTGCTCGAGGCTACTAAACTGACTTTTACTTTGTGTAAAAATTCTGAAATGCCATCTTAAAATTCCTTAAATTTCTCCTCCACATTTTGTTTCCCTGACTGCAACAACTAATTTTCAATCTCTGATTTAGTTTCTACATCATACAACTCTTGACAACTGGTATGAACTTCACGACGCTTTATGTTCACAGTTAACCTTTATTATGAAGGCGTAGGACAAATAATCAAGCAGAGGTGCAGGTTAGAGAAGCTGGCGGTTATACTGATGATATTCGGCTGTCTGATTACTGAGAGTCAGCCACAGTCAGGCACTGACACTGTCAGCATCTCTGCAGCCCTGATGAGGAACAGCTTAGAAAGGTCTGTTCCCGCGGAAGATACTTAACCCTTAGGGCCCACTTTAATATTACACACTTGTATTGTTCTACACAAAAAAAATGCGCTTTTCAAAATCAACTTTTAAAAAATATTAGAAATTAATATTAATTTCTACTTTTATTGATATTTTTAAATAAAAAATAGTCCTAATATTCATTAATTTTAAGAATTTTAACCATTTAAATGACACGTTTTTGTCATGATGCCACCATATTTTACATGGAAATAAATAAATAAATAAATAATAATTGCATGACACCCAGATATAATACAATGCATGTTTTTATGATTTAATGGCTGTGGGATCAAACATTGCAGTTTGAATGGGTTTCAATAGCGGATTTTTTTTGCACTTCACAGTATGAATGTAACAATTTTGTTTCCACGGTGTATTTTAGACTTATTGTAGGAGCTGAGCTGGAAATTCCAAGATTAACAAAAATACACAATCTTGCCAAATGTATGCCATATTCATGAACACAGCCAAAATGATCAAAAATAAAGCGTGACAAGTGTGTAAATTGCAACAGTCCCTAAGGGTTAAGTATGACAAAATTGATGAGCATCCCCTGATGTGTTTTTGCATGTGAAACTGTTTAAGGTTGTCTGAATTGAACTTCTCTGTTGTTATGTATTGTCTTCAGGTAAAGTCAGCTGAATGTATCTTTTCTGTCAACAGGATGGCCTTTTGGAAGCCTGGTCTGCAAAATGAGCGGCATGGTTCAGGGGATCTCTGTGTCAGCATCTGTCTTCACTCTGGTTGCTATAGCTGTTGACAGGTACAGTGGCTGAACTGCAGCTTCACATGACAGTACAACCTTTTCCCCACAAATGTAACACTTCAATTCTAAAAAGTTTGTCAAAAAAGTGCTTTATCTGCAGAATAAAAGCCAGATAACACTCAGAGAGCAAAAACCTCTACAAAGGCAGCACGATCCTATTTATTTATCTTATTTATTTATTTATCTGATAATATCCTAAACACAAGGTTTGCTGACTGCCTCTTTCCTGCAGCTGTCACCTAAATCTCACAGCCCTCCTCAGTGAATGGAGAATATGGTCCAGAAAGTACTGGGGAGTGATTCTCAAGAAAAACGACTCTGAACAAATTCAAACTGACAATTTTAAAGCTTCCTCACAGTGTTTCTTGACAAAGAAGCAAAGGTCTGGTGTCTCAACTATCAATTGCATAGTTTTCTTCCATTTGCATTAGCAATAGGGTGGCAAATTCTCTGAAATCCTTCAGTAAATTTCCCTGGGGAAGTTAAGTTCTGTGATTTCTATTCTGGGGGGGGGTTCAAATAAAAAAAAATGAGTAGCACTGAATACATGGAACATTTCAATATTGTACGTGTTAGAACAATTAATTGATATATTTGGTATATGAATGGATTATGTCTTCTCAGGATATTGTAAAGGTCTATTTCTGTTTGCATGTGACATAGTAAATAAAGCCTGAGCAAAACTTCCATATGTGTCCAATCTCACAATGACATGAAATTTTCAAGAACAAATCAGCACAAAATCAAGCCGCTTGTTCTTTGGCCCATCATGTCATTTTCCAGCACTTATCAGGACAGACAAATGAGGCAGATCGTACAGCCTTCTCATCTTTATCTGGTACTTGTCCTCTGCTCATGCTGAATTGCCTAATTGCTGTTCATAGAGACGAATCCAGCTGGCTTTTACTCCACTTAATCACTATTAACCACTGGAGGAGGCTGCAGAATCCCACCGTGGGTGAAATACAAACACATTGAGCGGAGATATAACAGCTCTCCAAGCTGTAAGAATGACTGGACTGTTATCATCACCTGGTCCTCAGAGACAAAACATGCAGTGACATTGCGGTCACAATTTTGAAGTCAATGGGGAGTGTATTTGCCTCTGGAAAGGACAGATGGAGTTTAACATGATAAGACACCCAAAAGTCAAAGTCCCCTCTCAAATGTCTTAGTTAAATGATAAGAATCACATTTGAATAAATGAGGAGATAAAGGTCTCTGCTGTCTGCCAATTTGGGACAGTGTATTCATACACAGATAAGCCAGAGCTGAACTACTGCATCTATTCTTATGCGATTTTACTGCCGATAGGCGATTGAAACTGGTCCAGTCTCCGGGTCCAGATTTCTCCTTAATCATTAGTTCAAGGTCCACACATCAGATACATTTTCACATACTCATGCATTTCACTTCACAAAATGCAAACAAAATGTTGGCGTAGAACACAATGAAATAATATGCATTGCAACAGTAATGAGAAACAGCTCATCAAAATAAAAGCCTTGTGCCAGGTATTTACTGTACTTAAAAGAAAAGTGTGTTTTTAAAAATTTAACATGAGTCACTCATGGTCCACTCAGAATGGACCCGCAACCAATTTTTGGACCCCATTTTTGGACATATTTTTTTATCCTGGATCAAAACATGAAAGTTGTGTTAACAACAGACCTTTTTTCAGGCTTCTAAATAAAAACCCATTGCAGAAACCCAGTGACTTTGAGATCAAGGAACCAAGAGTGCTAAAATTAAAACTAATTTCTGGGTTACATCACTTTTTTTTCTGCAGTTTTTTTTTTTTTTTTTGCAGAATTTGTGAATCATCTTGCATGATGCTACTCAGCCAATAACATCTGTGCATTTCAGCGAGCATTACAGTGAGCATTACCACTCGAGTGAGTTAAAAACGCACACAGCAGAGAGACAAGAGGGGAGACAACATTTGGAGAAATAAATGAGTCTTTTCTCAACAGAGAAATACAGACAGCAAAAACAAGAAAAGATAGACTCTTGTCATATGTTCACAAACAAATCACCCCCTGCTTACTGCTATCACTCCATTTTGTCATTACTCTAAATGCTATGTTGGTTGGACATCTCATACTGACCAACAGAATCCCCCTTTTCCTGGATATCTTAACATCAACACCAACAGTAGCCATTAAGGAAATGATCGGTCTGGCTGTCTCTGCATGCCTCTGTTCTCAAACTATCCATCACCAAATTCTCTCGAGTCAATCCATCTCACGCACAACGTGGGAGTTACAACTTCTGTCAAGCTGTACTGATTAAAATCCACCACCACCTTGTAGTAAACAGTAAAAACCTCTAGCTCTGTCAATAATGACTCTTTTTTGACCGAGTTTTAGAAGCAAGTCCAATATCTGATGACGTGAACCTTTTTAAAAAGTGTTCTTCATGACCTTCCTTCCCCCCAGTGGGGAAATGTAACATCGATTCGAGTAAATTACTTAATTTTAAGTATTAAAATTGTAAGTATTTCTATTTTGTGTTTATTTAAACTAAGACAAGTCGCAACATTTAGAGGCTTCTCATACGTTCAGTCATAATGACCCATTAATATACACTATAACTGTGAGTGGGACCACTTTGCTGCATAATGAGTACATGGAGCCTCATATTTTAAACCATCAAGTTAAACTTACAATTTACATCCATGTCATCACCAATTCAGTATCTGTCCAGATGTTTCCCCTTCTGTTCCTGAGATATGACGTTAAATGATAGCCAGACAAGTGTTTTTGCTGAACATTATGATGTTAAAGTAAAGTTGACCTTTTGAATATAAAATGTCATCCTTCATCCTTTTATGCTATTAGATATTTGTTATTAGACATTTGAGTGGAATTTTGTCACAATTAGCGAAACATTTCTGTGTTTTGGCCAAAAACATGTTTTGTGAGGTCACAAGGTCACCACCAAATTCTAATTTTAAAAACTTCCTCATGGTGTTCTTGAGATATCTTAATTTTTGAGTTTATTATAAACTTTACACAGTTTACAGTTTATTATTGCATTATTGCAGGTGCCAAATTTGAAAAAAATTCCATCACCGCTCTCTTAAGATATCGCATTCATGAAAATGGGACGTTCAAAAACATAATGTCTCCAGCCAAAGCTGTCAGCGACGTGGAGGCATAAAAAGACACAATGACATGAAACACAGGAGGCCGTCTCTTTTATTGAGGCACTCCATTGACTGAATGTGCTTTAGAGCTGCATTTCAAAGCCATATGCATTCAGAGAGGTGAAATTTATGCTTTTTATTCTGTTTTCTGTTGGCTTTGCTGACAGACAGTCGTCCCACCACTGAGACAGTTAACAGTTAACCACTGACATCCCTACTTTAAGTATATATTACTGATAAATCTGTTTTTTACTTAAGTAAGACTTGACACTGACACATCCCTCTGAATCAGTCTGCCTAAATGTTACTGTGGATATCTGATTCTTTGAAAAGCAGAACATACCCACACATATCGTAGATATACATCACTGACTGAGTCATATTGTATGAATTTGTGTTTATTCATGCGGACAATAAATAGATAAATAAATAGTGTCTGAAAGTGATGGCTGATTCAGAGTTACACGGATTATCAAGCAGGGAGTTCACATAACAGCAACTCATTTTCAAACTGCAGCAGCATTTGTATGAATGTTTGTACAGAATGAGCTCTAAAGAGAGGTGTGCATATTTCCTGTGATTCTGCATGAGCACAGTTATGTAATACCTTTGTTCGTAAATCAATCATGAAATTAGTTTGAAATTGTGTGCATGCCATGTATACATATATACGGTGATGGATGAAGTGCCTGAAAGCCAAACAATGACTTTGGTTGAAGTTAAAGTCACCTATTAGAGTGTCACTATGCAAAAGTCTTTAAGTATCTGATATTATTTAAACATAAGATGATTAGCAGATACAAAACTGAATGTGTTTGCGATTTTTAAAAAATATATACATATACAGTATATATATTTTTTTCTGGTTTTAATGCTATGAAAAGCAAAGACTTATTGTTTAATTGTAGCATACTGAATTATGTATTTGAGTTTTATAAGATGAAAAATGACAGAACGAAACAAAACTAAACTAAACTTAACTTATCTATTTAATGTACTTAGGTATCAAAGTACTTTTATTGTTTTAAATGTACTTAAGTACTAAAAGTAAAAATTCAAGTAAATGCTGTTTTTTAAAAGCAAATGGTCCAAATGTGAAGAATTATATCAAGTTTTTTTTTTAACATACGCCACCTTAAAAAAGAGCCTACTTTACGCTTGAAGAAAAACAAAAACTTTTTTTTCTTTTTTTTTTTTTTACAACTTTAAGAAATCATAGAACCAAATCCAGTTTGAGAGTAAATGTAGACATTTTATTTAGGAAATGTAGAGGAGTAAAAGTCAATGTTGAAATATAAAAAATAAAGTACAGACACTCCCAAAAAGTCCTTAAGTATTATAACAAAGTGTTACTACTTAATTACATACCACCATAGCATATAGCATATTTATATATATATATATATACAACCCCTGGCATAAATTACAGAATCACCAGTCTTGGAGGATGTTCATTCAGAAAAACTAAAAGAAATCAATGTTTGGGGATGATGACACAGTTTTACAAAATTACACTTTTAGTGTTTCTTAAAGTCAGAAAGTTGCTATTTTAAATAACTTCTGTTTTGTGGCATGTCTGCTCATAGTTCACTGGTGTGGTCACCATATATGTTTACAGCTCTGCAAAGTGACAGCAATAAGAAAAAAGATGGATCTCACGTCAAAAGGAAGGCTGAAAAGCACATTAGCCACCCCAAGGTTGCAGCTTATAGGCTTTATCACTTGTTTTGTTGATGTGTTACGTGTTTTGCCTTCATATATGTAAAGTTGCCTATGAGTCCTTGAAAGGTATCATAAAAATTCAAGGTATTATTTTTGATTGTTGCTGCCAACTTCAGCCACAAAAATATACTCCCGTTCCAAAGCTGAAAAAATCAATAAAACAAATCACATCTTTTATGTCCATCCCCAACCCTAAAAAATCCAAGCTTCTCATAGGCAACTTTACATATATGAAGGCAAAACACGTAACACATCAACAAACAAGTGATAAAGCCTATAAGCTGCAACCTTGGGGTGGCTAATGTGCTTTTCAGCCTTCCTTTTTACGTGATCCATGTATTTTCACTTATTGCCAGGTTATTACTGTGTAGAGTTTATGCTCATTATCTTCGTCTGTTTTGCTCTAAGCTGCAAAGTTCACTGGTGTGGTCACCATATATGTTTACAGCTCTGCAAAGTGACAGCAATAAGAAAAAAGATGGATCTCACGTCAAAAGGAAGGCTGAAAAGCACATTAGCCACCCCAAGGTTGCAGCTTATAGGCTTTATCACTTGTTTTGTTGATGTGTTACGTGTTTTGCCTTCATATATGTAAAGTTGCCTATGAGTCCTTGAAAGGTATCATAAAAATTCAAGGTATTATTTTTGATTGTTGCTGCCAACTTCAGCCACAATGCTGCTGGCTGGACGGCAGGGAGTTACTGCTGTTTATGCAGACGGGAATATAGAGAGTGAACGCCTATATCAGCTGATTCATAAATAACATAATGTACAATTCACTTCTTTGCTAATGTAAAGAACTGTTCAAGCTGATCTCAGTGAGAACTTCTTTCTTTTTGTCATCCTCCACCTCCTCCAGAGCTCACAAAGCAATGTGGTGCAAGCAAATAGTTACACAAAACTTCAAAAGCAAGGTCCTTGAAAAACCCAAATGTTCCATGAGCTGGTCATTACCATTTGGCAAAAGCAACATTGTGTGCCTTTGTGTGAATGTTTAAAAGACACCCTTTGTGCAGAGTTTGACATGGACTTTCTGCACTTTTCATTAACAAATGCCAATATAGTCATGGAGCACAATGCGGGTGATAAGAAGAGCTGGATTAATTATGCTCCTATTGTTCTGAGATTGCATTGTACCAAAAAAAATTATTTTAATGAGGAAAAGGGGAATTAAGCACTAACAGTGTCGTCAGTGTTCTTTATTGAGTGCTTCACAGTCTCCCACAGAGTGAGAACAGAAGTCAATCAGTACTCTAAAACAAAATCTAATTTTGTTTGAGTATTAGCTTTTTTTCTTTGGAGAGGGTGGTGCACAAACAGGGATGAATGTAAAAAGCTCTTTTTTATTCTTTGAAATTTTTTGGTTATAAAGAAACATGCCTTCCAAACCTTTGGCCTTCAAATTTGAAGTTGACTGAATTTGAGAGGACAAGTTGAATCATTAAAAAATGACCTCAACTTGTCAGTCCACTTAAAATTTTAAGCAGCCAGATACTAGCTTTTTAAAATTAAAACAACTAGTTTTTTCTAAGACTGTACTGAGTTGGTCCATCAAGGCGCAGTACTACTCGATGCGTTTACACGAACTGTGAAAAATGCAAGTTGACACGTCATGGTTTGACTCAGGGCAACCGAAAGTTACCTTCGAAAAGCCCTACATGTGAATACAGGCTGGATGTGTCCCCTTATGAATTACAGTAACTCTAAAAATATTACATTTAACAGAATGTTCTTTGCTGTCAGTTTCTTGTGGAAAAAGACATTTTAAAAGCAGCTTTAATGTCTCCATGCATCTTCCTGATCCAGTCTTTTTTTTAATCCTTTCACAGATTCAGATGCATTGTCTACCCATTCAAGCAAAAGCTGACCATATCCACAGCCACCCTGATAATAGTCATTATCTGGGTTCTGGCCATATCCATTATGTGTCCCTCTGGGGTGATGCTGCAAGTGACCAAGGAGCAAACCATTCGGGTTCTACTGGGCTACGACAACAAAACAAACCCGTTTTATTGGTGCCGAGAAAACTGGCCAAACCAAGAGATGAGGAAGATTTACACCACTGTCCTGTTTGCAAACATCTATCTTGCTCCTCTTTCTCTTATTGTGATCATGTACGCCCGGATTGGCATCACGCTTTTCAAAACAGCGGTTCCAACAGGAGGCAAGCCGGGCCACGACAACCGCCACACTGTGTCAAAGAAAAAGCAAAGGGTGATTAAAATGCTTCTAATAGTCGCTTTGCTTTTCATCCTTTCCTGGCTACCTCTGTGGACCCTCATGATGTTGAGCGACTATGCCAGCCTGACTGAGCAGCAGTACAGAATCATCAACATTTACATATACCCTTTTGCCCACTGGCTAGCCTTCTTCAACAGCAGCGTCAACCCCATCATCTATGGTTTCTTCAATGAGAATTTCCGCAGAGGATTTCAAGCTGTGTTCAAATTCAGCCTGTGTGCGGCGGACGGACAGCGGAGGAAAACCTACTCGCACAGGCTGCAGGGAAACTCGGTGCTTCCAGCTAATAATGCACCAACGTCCCTGGAGCCTATTTCTCTCAACAGCCTGGATAAAACCTCTTCCAGGAGACTCAACCACGTCACTGAACAGGACTTGGTCATGGAGGACCTGGAGAAGGCATCCTGCAGCAGCGGGGGTGTGACTGCAGTGTCTATTTGAGGAGACACCGAGACATTCTTCTAGGTGATAAGAAAAGGTGTTCACTTTTCAAGAAAATTGCTCTCACCATTTAAACATCATTCCTTCACAGACCATTCATATGTGATTTGTCTCAGGCAATTTAAAAACTGTCAAAAATAGGAAAAGAAAAAGAGGACAAAACTGGATAAAATTACATGAGCAGTAATTTATCCTTTTGTCTGACCTGCGCCATTTAGAAACAATTAAGCTACCACACAGTGTTTACTCCTGAAATGACCTCCAAAACAAAATTACAACCTTGAAAATACTCATTTCTGTTGTCAACCTTTCCTTATCACCTTTGAGCCGCACAATGTTTGTTGCACATATTGTGCCATTTTAAAAATGAAGGACGTTTTGCTGATGGAATTGTCAAGAAAGGGAAAACAATCTGTCTGAACTGCAAAATTCAGAAATTAGGATCAGTCAATATTACATTGATAACAGGCTACAGTCCTGAACCATGACGTACCTTATAAAATCTGTATGTACAAATGTATAGAAAAGCATCAAACACTGTATGTACTGAGATGTCTGCAGAGCAGATTTCAAAAGTAAAGTCCTTAGTCAAAAATATTTCATGTTAAATGTCCCTGTAGATGGCCACATGTCTATTATTCATTACTATTGAGAACTTGAGGTACTTTCAAACCTTGAATAGCAAAACTTTTGTGGCCTCTGAAACTGCTGTATAAACTTTTAATACTGTATGTTCACGATTTAATAGTTGAAAGAATGAAAGAATCTTTGGATACATTTTTTTGCTTTTAGTTAAATAAAAGGGAAATTTAGTCAATTCAAATGAAGAGGTTATTTCATTCTACCTACCCGGATCGTACAAAGAACTCAGAAAGGTTTTAGTTTAGTCAGAAGCTTAAGAAATGCACTTTCCTACTGTTTGGGGCCATAATGCAATGTAAGTGGGTTATCAGACTGAATTTTGTTTGATTTTCTGTCATTAGTCATTATTTAGGCCTTTTCCACATGGACATGTGGTATTTTTATAAACAGTTTTTCCCCTTTATCAATCTAAAAAAAAAAGTCCTGTCAACATTAGAAATATTTATTTAAAAAATGTCTTCATCCAAGTGAAAACACAAAACACAATCTAAGCTGTCATAAGCATGAAAAAACAACAAACATATAACCAGAGGTCTAATACCATACAAAGAATCAGCCAATCAGCAGCCTGAAGAAAGCAATTACTGGAAGGCTTCCTGGAGTGGTGCCCCTTCGTAGTGCATTGTGATGCCTCTGCTGCTCAGAATAATGGAAGAGTAATTGTAAACGTTTATTAAATCCTGTTAGCAATTTGAGAGCCTGCGCTATTTTGTTAGCGTCTGCCATTGTGACGCCTCACAAAAGGAGATATTGGTGCTCATTCTGTAGTTACAAGCCAAAAACTGTCTAGTTTTAGAAATCTTCACCCTGAAGGTGTTTTAAAAATGATTGGTTTTCAGTGACCTAAAACATAGTTTGCTTGTGGTAGAAAGGCCAAAATGCATAGAAAAAGCAACATTTTCAACTATACTTGTATAAATGTGGACAAGGCCTTAGTCTGACTTCAAGTCTGTGTTAGTTTTCTGTTTGAAAGGGGGGAAAAATTTGTTTTGCCCAAGCCAGTAAGTAAAGTTATCATCCCTGTATCACCGTTGAGACAGTAGCTGTCAGAAGCTGTTGCTACAAGTAATTATCTGAAGAAATATGCAGATTTAAGAGTTATTTTTGTGTCGACTTACAGCAACGTGTACAGCTTTGTCAATTTCATCCACACATGACAATTTTTGTGGACATTTTTCTTTCTCTATTTATCATGCTATGACAGAGTAAGGTGCTATTAATCTTCTAAATGCCAGACAGATTGGCTTGTTTGTCCAACCAGGGAAAACAGCCATCAAAAAGTACAATAACAGCCCTGTTTGAAACGCTGAGAAAAAAGATTAATAAGGTTTGGAGCCAGACTACAACAATAAAGCAGATGGGATTCAAAGCCAGTGGCACACAATGTGAAATGTAGTATAGAGGTTAATAAAAGCTGCTAAATGTTTTTCCATTGATCTACTTTGCTTTGGATAATTCAACTAACATCTAAAATTAATCTAACAATTAATGTGATAATCATTTGTTGGTGTTACATGACAGATCCTTAAATTGCAAACCTGATACTTGAAACAGAAAACACTTTGTCTTTTTAAGAGGAGAGGAGAAAACTATGATTATGATTGTATGTGTTGCTGTTAAATTATATTTCATCTAGGCTTTAATTCTGAAATCTGCTCTGTAAACATGGACATAAAAAAGGTGTAATGATGCTTAATTTAACATTTTTTATTCATGAATATCTCATGAGCCTGTTACGAATGTGCCATGTCAATCTAAAAGTGTTTAGCTATTTGTTTGATTTTTATCTCTCTATAAACAGTCTTGTGCAGTTAACCTGTACAGTAAATGGGATTAAGAGTGGACATGCTCTGGCCCCAAAAAATGTTTCGTCCACCATAAGCATATGTGACAAACTCTAACGCTTAGATTACAAGTGATAATGTGAAGCTGTCTGTGTGGGGACAATTCTTGCAGGGTACTGTACTAAACAAACTTGGGGTCAAATGTGTTTACATACTTTAAACCTCTACTGTTGGTGGTGTCTGATACAGTTCTTAAAGGGCCCGTTTGGAAAATTTGTACAGCAGACGTAAAAAAAAAAAAAAAAGTGAAACAAAAAAAAAACCTCCAAAAACAACAAAAAAAAAAAAACATGAGCTACTTTCTCAAACCATGCATTCCTTAATAAGTTAAGAATGAAGGTTAAAAGTTGTGAGCAACACAGTACATTTTCTGGCATATTGGAGGTCCTTCATAGAGCTTGGTCGACTTCTGGTTTTTCTGTTTTGCTGACGGCATCACGGCGCTAAATCAAAAATTTATTGCATGAGTAATTAGCAATATAACAACCTGAGGAACTTAATATTGTGTTTGTTTATAAAAGGACTAAAGGAGCCATTAGTGTCAGATTGTGAGTCGAGCATGGCACCATGAAGGAGGTGAAGTTTTAGTAGAGGGCAAAGCTGCACGCCATGTTTGTGTAGTAGAAAGTCCATGTGTTTCTTTGAGGTGAGGAGAGGAGACATGGCAGACTCTCAAGAAAACCAAAACTGCGCAATCATGGCAACATTTTAGATTTGAAGCAGGCAAAAGAGGTATCCAAACTCGCTGCAGGCAACGTGGTGCGACATTTACAGCTGAACTTTTGACAACGGCCTATTACTATTTATAAGCTACCTGTCGCTCGCTTTGAAAGCTCTGCAATAGACACGGAACAGCGGTCAATGAGACTGTATTGAGGAATTATCTACACAATACTTCCTTACTTTACCACAATAAACATCATAGAGGTCAGCTGGCTGGAGGGAGACTGCCATGGAGGTGAAAATTTAAAAAATCAAGTTTTTTATGTCATTTCCAGAAATATCACAATTTATAAAAAAATGTGTTTTCTGTTTTAAAAAGTAAGTAGTAGTAAAACGCTGTAAAGTTCTGGAAGCAATCACAGCATATTTAAATCTGCATCACTCTTTAATTATAGTATTATAATTATAGTAGAGTATTTTATTGTGAAATATTACACCTATATGAGCTACATGTGCTAAAATCCTGGAAATAATCACAGCATCTTCAAGTCTGTATCACTGTATAATTCTGCATTTTATAGTTAAATATTGCAGCTACTTACCATAGAATCCTGGAAATTACTAACTAAAGAAACTAATTATGGTGTAGACTGGGCACTGTCAAAACATTGTTGTGCGCATCACCTATTTTATTATCAGTTTCATTTTTTGGCAAATAATGAGTGTACCAACCGAGTTGTAGATCAGTGCCAAAATACACGACAAATCTCTAACAGCTGTTGACGGCAGTGATGTGATAATGATGCACAGTTTACTAACACAGAGAGAGATAGATTTATAATGTTGCATCTGCAAAACCTGGCAGCCTTTTTTGAATACAGATAATGTGCTATAAAATATCTATGTATCTGTTTACAGGTTTATCGTTATAAGGCGTGGGAACAAATTGATGTTAATTATTGCAAGCTTTAAACCAAATGTACAAACTGTATCTGGCTGCATCGCATTTCAGTGTCCACTAGACATTTCAGAAGGGGAACATCTGTTCTTCGTCATTACTTTTAGTGAATTATGAGCAGATATACAGCAGCTAATCGTTTGAAGTGATAACTGTTGCTATTTGATTATGACAGTCTTTAGTTTATTCTATTTTTTGCTGTAATTTTAAATGTCAATAAAGCAAATCTCACCACAGCTGCTGTTATTAACCTGTAATTTTCTTTATATTATGTGATAAGAAAACAGTTTTACCTGCAAATCAGCAGATTGGTGGTCAACATACACCAAACTTTATACTTGTTATTTTTATTTGACAACAGAAATGGAAAAATATATAAATAAGAACATCTGTATCTTGAATTTGGCAGCATTAAAATACAGTAGAGGTGATCACCGAGACCAGGAGGGGACTCCCTTCCTCACTTCTCCTCACTTCAAAAACAACTGCACTGTGTTTGTCTGAAGACAAAGTCAGAACTAAATGCATCATAAAAACTTATTTCAAGTCAGTTGCCAGCAAATACAGGCATTTCTATACATTCACAAGTCAATTTCACGCTTCAGAGACGGCAGCTGTGATGGAGCGTGGCGCAGCCGGTTTCTCTGTACATTGGGCCGTTCATCTGCTCGCGAGGCGTGAAAGGTCAGAAGTAATTAAGTAAGTAGGACCAGATTATGTTAACTATTAGTGGCGCACTTTAACAGCAGGTTTTAATTGTTTGAGTCGCCAAGTGTAGTTCTGCTGCCGGTGAGAGTGAGGGTGATGCTTTAAAAGCTCAGGCTCTTTTTATTGGATCAGAGAAAATTATGTTTGATTTTGCTTTTAATATTATGATTTATTCTTATTTAACCACTTTAATACCTGCAAGGTCACTTTGTTGGCACTGTATATAAATATTAAATTTAAATATTTAAAGACACACTAGGTCTTTTGATAGTTACATTGACTCTATGCCACATTTCACTACAGTTTCAATTTTTTTGTCTGTCACACACTCAACCTTTCCTGTTTCTGTTTCAAAATAAAAGCCCTCTGACAATGCTTCTGTCTACATGCAGAATCATTACAGTTGTTGACACAAGGCACTTTACTGTGAAACATTTGCAGGACTGTGTTGTTGACAGTACAGTACAGTAGTTTGGTATCAGCTGCTGGCGTCAGGCATTTTAACCAATGTGGTATTTGGCGTCACATGAGATTTGTCGTTAAATACTGTCATATGACACTCATGAGAGTCACATTACTTAGATATAAATTGTTAGACCAATGTAGCCTTAATGCTTATTTAAAAATGTGGATTTAAAAACACCATAGGGATCATGAAACAGCCATTTCTCCAGGGGACCTCCAACATGGCATCAGATGTGTTTCCTAACACTTGTTCGTCTCTTTACTGTACTCACACCCCTCGTTTTTGGGCTCAATACTCATTCTGCCGTGGCTGCATGCAGCAGTTTTTGACCTCTCCACTGAAAAGCTGTCATGTCTCCATTTTGGTATGTGTTAACACACAGTAGCGAAGCCCCTTTCTGACCCTGATTTGACCCCTATTTGAAGAGCCAGTTCACATCTCCTCACTCAATACGGCTGCTCACTTGGGGTGAGGGCTATTATCTATTCTACACTCTGACAGAAATGATCTTGCTGTGATTTTCTGGCTGACTGATAATCTGGAAACCGTGTTCATATATCCATTTTATAATTGGATGTAATTCCTTTAGGCGACTGAACATGCTGAATGCATCTGTGAATGCTGTTATGTACGCTACAAGGTATGTGGGCCACAAGTCCTGGTTGGGGTGTGAAAGCCCTAATTACCTCTGAATTCTTTTCAAAGTAGCTGCGATTTCTCAAATATTAGGATTAAGCTTGAGAAATGTGGGTATTTTACAAGCTCAGAGCGAGATTCCAAAGGGACCAGCAATCAGAAATCCAACCTCATTAACAAGCCTAATTCAGTAATGAGCCACAGCGCTAAAAACATCAGGGAGGTCATGTCAGTTTGTTTTCCATTTAGTCTCACAGCTACACACAGCACACTAATATCAAACTGATCCCAAAATAATACCTTCTGCAATGCCATATTTGGGGAAAAGTAAACATGTTTTTTTCTTTTAAAAAAAACACATGCATACTACAAGTAGGCTCAAAACGGAAAGCAATGCTGTCGCTGTGCGTATTTGATGTAACACACCCATTTATTGCTTTGTTTTGTTTTTTGCGTGCACGTCTGTGGTGCAGCAGAAAGAAAAAATCTGCACTTTTTCAAATGAAGCATGAACACTACAGGTCATGTGAGGAGAACTAGCCAATCGTCTCCACAGGACCTACCTCACCCTTTCAGTCAAAGGTCAACCTCTTGCTGAACGGCCAGCCTCTACTTGTGAGGGATTTACGTGCTAGGAATCCCTTTACTGCAGTTCCTCTAAACGGCCACTCGAGGCTGGCCCCAAACATAGTAAATCTCCACAAACCTCTAAGTGAAAATACCAGATTTTACAGCTGAAATAAACATGTTTGCAGCCTGCGGCAAAAACCTGTTTTGGTCTCTATGACTAATTTCAATATTTATGACAACTGTATGGGGGTGACTATTTTTTCATAACTCACCCATTTACAAAGGCTCAAAGTTACGCATTTTTAAGGACAGGGCTGTTTGCTGACAAGAGTCCTGGGCTCAACTCAGTCATGATCTACCTCTCACTCCTCCACAGCACCAACCTCAATATGGTCACTTCTGGCTCCGAGACAACAACATTGCTGCAGTTAAAATGCCAACTCGAGGCTAAGATACAACAGTCAACAAAATAATAAAAAGCTTCACAGTCACTATGTCCATTATTATATGAAAAAATGTTGTCTTTTTAAAAAGAACTGTGCCTACAGCCAGGGGGGCACCAAGTTATTGTGATAATTTCATTTAAATTGAACTGTTTTCTTCCTTTTTTTTTTCAAAAATTAAAATTAATGGGAAAATCAATATTAACATGAATCCTATGACCAATGATAAAGAAAAACTTGCCTATTCATTAACTTAATTTAGTTTAGTTTAGTTTTCCTTGCATATATGTATCAAAAACTTCTATATATTTCAAATTACTTTTTTTCTTGATGTAGACTGGGGAAAAAAAAGAACAAATAATGTAAACAACCCACAGATTAAGACCAACCACGTGATGCCAACTTTCATTACTTAACACTTTTTGATACTTAATGCTAAGACAGTCAGTACTCATACAGTATTCAATTCCCAGCGTTACTCACAACTTCAGCTTCTCATTCAACATTTTCTGCTCTACAGGAAAAATAAAAACACAGTCATAAAACATTTTTGTCGCAATTTTCTTTTTATTTTCGTCCATCTGCTGTTTTAAGTGGCAATTTGCATAGATATTCCTGCCAAAGAAGTCAGGAGCATCACCAATAATTTAAAACACATCTGGACCTGACTCTTGTGAGACATTCAGCACAAACAAGATGTTAAGTGTGACACTCCAGTACTGAATGTAATGAATTTGTACTTTTTGGTGCCTGTGGTGAAAAACAACTTTTCTTTCTGCTTCATGTTTTTCCAAGTATAGACTGATTACTGTGAACTTCCTTTTGGGGATTTAGAGACTCTTGGTACCTTTGTATAGTCTGCACGTGAATATCTTGTGTACTAGCATGTGTGATTTTTTTTCTTGTGCACCTACCTTAAATAATGTCAAATAACAATTTTAAAGATTTCTTTGTTGGGACACAAATTGCAGATTGCTGGTTTTACAGGAATGGAGATCGTAGGTTTTTACAGAAAGTAATGGAGTGAACGGTGTCCTATTTAATTGTGAAGGGCTATTCATCACATTATATATTACCTCTGTGATTGTCTGCAAAAAATCTAACTGCAAAGTTTATCGTGAAAGTTCTGAGTATCAACAAAGGCTTTTGAATGCCATTGCTCTGCAGCATAATTACCATCTCATTTGCACATGATACAATGTACTTGGCTGTTTATGATGAGGATTGAGAATTTAATTACAAGAAATTCTGAAAGCCGTGTCTCTGGTGAAAAGCAAACTCCCATCATGAAAAAAAATTTCAGACAGACTTTGCTTTAAACTCTGACACACAGTGAAGTTGGCTTAGTGACAACATTTCTGATTATATTATATTTGCCTGATGAAGGCAATAAACTTAATATAAAATCAAGCTAAGTGTTCTCCGATTCAGTTTCTCAGTAGGATTATGTCACACACATGGCAACCTAACAGTCTGACAACAGATGTTCTGCCTCAGTGTTGTGTAAATACTGGCGAGGCAATTAAAAACGATCCAGGAAGTCCAGTCGGAGTGACAGGTTATTGTGTTTAAAGGCTTGTGAGACACCCACACACTAGCCAGTTGTTTATGTTATTAACCACAGGCGGTATTTTACAACAAGTTTCTTGACTTGTTCCAGTGACGTCAGAGTGTTGCCTTTTTATCAAGCACAACAGTGGCTGCGAATTTAAGACTTATACACCACGAAAACTAGTCAACATTAAAGGTAGAACATCTGTAAAACACTGGACTGACGTTGCAATGAATTGTAAAGATGCCATAGTGTAAGCCAGTTGTTCCCAACTGGTGCGTCCTGGTCCAAAAATGGGTCGCAAGTCCATTCTGAATGGACTGCAAGTGACTCAAGAATGTGTCAAGTTTGTTAAATGCACACTTTATTTTGAAATACAGCAAATTTCCACCACAAAGCTTTTATTTTGAAGTGCAATTTTTGTTTGTTCTTGCAATATGTTTTATTTCTTTGAGCTCTAAGCCAACATGTTCACATTTTTGTAATTTAATGTGTGGACCTTGAACTAATGACTAAAGAGAAATGTGGGTCCTATGGCTTCACCAGTTTGGAGCCACTGGTGTTCTGATGTTTATAAAAAAAGACAAAAAAAAGTAAAGGTGAGGAATGACATGATACTAAGAAGAGACATTTCCTTCACCAGGCCTGTTATGTTAATATGTAAGAACAGCTCATAGTGGGTTATCGCTTTTACGCTGTGTCAAGCGACCAAAGAAAAAGATAGGCTGTTTTCAAATTGACATCCAATTTGAAAAAAAAAAAAAAAAAGTGTCTGTAGTTAGTTAAATGTTGATTTGTGAATTATCAGTAAGTATAGTTTAGTATATTTTACATGCTTATTTAGACCACTAGCTAAATTGTGAACCAGTATGCACAATTTAAACTGACACATATCAGTAATGAGTATTTTCTATGGTCAGAGTAAAAAATAGTTGTTATTTAGCTGGGTTTTTTTTAATTTTTGTTTGTTTGGGTTTTTTCCCCCGAATAAAGTAAATACATTGATAATCACAGTAATTGTGTATGTCAATGAATGATTAACCTATGTTATTTGGAGGCAGAATTTAACAAAATATTACCTACTTTTTCAGGCCAAATGTTCTTGATGACCCAGTAAGGAGACTATTTGAATGCTAGAGGGCATTTTGTGGATGACCAAGTAAATAAAAATGTATATTATTCTTTTTGTATAAGTGTATTTGTGCTTTCAGATAAAGTGAAATCTTAGCAAAAGAAAAACAAATACCCTAAAAAGTCTTTTTGTAGTTTTGCAAAGAACTGTGGAAATATTTTGGGGTTTTTTTTGTGGCAACAATCATAAAGATGGTGAGAACTGACTAAATCATTATCTGTGTGCTGAATCAGTCCTGGCGTGGTGCTTTTCTTCTTTGAAAGAGCTCTTTTTCTTTGAAGGTCTGTGAAACAGTGAACGCTGCTCCATGTAATTCATGCTGTTGTTGTATTATTTTAGTTTTCAACAAATACAGTGTTTTTCTTAACAATATTTCTATATTTTTTTGTCTCTGAGAAAAGATGCACAAGTGTAATTTATTGACAGGAGATCAATGTTAACAAACACGGTGCGTCTGACATTGTTTATACATGTTTGACATGTTATAATGTAGTGGTGTACTCATACAGTCCCACAGTGTGACATGAACTTTTGAAACAAAGAAGTGGTTACTATGAAAGGCACTGCTAGGACAAAAAATACTTTTAAAATGGACCATGACCACAATAATGTCCAATACTGTCTTATAAATGTAACAAACAACACATTATATTGCCTGTATTGTGAGCAATTTCTGACGCAATCTTTCTATTGTTTGAGGTTATTTTCTGCCTTTGTCTCAGTCTACCTACTGTAGCTGAAGAGCTTGGTGCCTGCCTTCTGTCTTTCTGTGCTCTATATACACTTGGTGACCAGAAAAAGAAACCTCTGTACCACCACTTATGACATGAATGTTTCATAAACTATTTTTTTGGTGTTCTGGGGCTAAGACATGATGTCTTTTTAAAAGAGGTTTAATCCATTACATGGCATGCACTATTAAGCAGCTCAACAAGCTGAAATCATGGCCTGAGTTCAAATGGTCTTTGTGTATGTGCTCAGCATTTTGTACAGAAGACCTGAGAGCTTAACATATTGCAAATTAATATAATTTATAAAATAATATATAATAATAACATGATATAATATGCAAACAGACACAACATAAGCAAATGAAACATCATCACCAGTTCAATGGCATATACATGACATTTACAAAAGATTGATTTCTTAACAAAATGCCAGCATTTGGAAAACATAGATTTGGAGACTCGTGTGCTGCAGCATTTAGAAAAAGCTCTGCAAAAACAAACACCAGGTGTTGCCATGGCCAACTTTCCATAATATTTTCCCCCATTTCCATGAGTTTATTTAAATTTCGAAATGGGTTTTCCAGGAATTTTATGATTGTGAGTTTCTTGCAAAGCTTTCTCTATATCCTGCATGTCTCATCAAATTGGTAAAGACTTTTCTTCATTTGCTCATTGTGTCTATTTGCATGAGTTTTCTTAATTTGCCAAATAAGCCACAGAGTGCAGCACGGATGACCTTTTTTTTTGCAGGACAATCCAGAAGTTATGGTATTTTTCCATTTGATTTTAGACTACTGGAGAAAATAGGCTTTGCAGCAAAGTAAACATACTCACTCGTTTTGTTCTGCAAAATAATTTTCACAAAAGAACACCACTTAAATGCTTTTTGAGGCATAAATGCAATCACCAGAAGCAAAAAGCTATCATTAGGCTATGTTTGAGTTTGGCGCAATGACCTTGAATATCCAACACAATCTCTGTAGTCTCATTCAGCCACTTGATAGCAACCGCCTTTTTAAAGACACATTAAGTCTAAAAATTTCATGAATGGGATACTGACAAACATATTTTGTTGTGGAACAAAATGTGGAAAATCTCTTAAGGTTGTTTTAATGACAGACTTTATTTCAGGCATCTAACCAAGAACCCATTTAAAGTACTCATCGACTTTGAGAATGGGGAACTGTAAACTTAACTGCAAACTTATTTCCAGTTTAATGATGCCTACCTGCACCATTCAGGTATTAAAAAGGACCCAGTGCACGACAGCTGAAAACACAATGTCTCCACTATTATCTGCCAAGGGCAGCCACCTACTCTGCTGTCATGACAATAATCATGCCTTCATGCTATATAACAGAAAATGAATGGTCATCTGAAGGGTCACAGGTTTCATTTATCTGGTCACTGATTGTATAATCCGTTTTTTTTTTTTTGTAAATCAGTAGAGAGTATTGAATTGGGGGGGTTGTGTTAATGCATTTAAAATTGTCAAACTCATCTCTGTCTTGCCTTTGTATCAAGAGATATTTCAATGTGCCCAAACTGTGAGAGGGTGCATCTCTGTGTTCTTGTTAACGGCAAAGTGTCCAAATGGGCATTATAAAAATATTGGTCTTAACTTGTTAACAATAAAGTACTAAAATCTCTCTCTGTCTCAGTATTCAATTCAGTGCAAACGGAGTGGAACAATCTAAATAAACTATGCGACACATTGCAGTTCACAGTAATTAGTCTGAATCACCTATAAGCGGCTCCTTTAACTCCTGGGGCCTCTGTAAGAGCCCTGAGATTCAGTGGACATCGATCTTTGCTGCCCTCAGTGTTTAGGCTTAAAACTACTGAGTCATTACATTAAACACAACTGTCAGGGAATGTACCAAGGTACATGTGTCATTTGCTTACGGTTGGGTACTCTTTTTTATTAATATTATTTATTAATATTAATGTAGCTGGTTTGTTATACTGGTATTGGACAGCTTTTTTGTTGTGAGACTCCAAAAAACAGGCAGTAATAATACGTTAATTTTGTTCAAAGCAAGGGACATGCTCAATTGCAGTTTAACAACAGGGCGTGTGAAAGGGTGACACAGATTATAGCTGATCTCTTGGATAATGTGGCTGTTTTCTTAAATACTTAGTTTGTGCGGAGCAAATCCAGACTCAAGATTATTCATATTGAGTAGGAGAGGAGAAAGGGATTGTCGGGGGCTTTTTGAGAGAAGATGATGCTCTACTGCAGAGAGGATTCAGCCTGAGTAATGGAGCTGCCGCAGTGAGGTCAGCAGATGAAAAATAAAGCCCTTTCACATACAAAACGGAAGACCATTTCAGAAACAGATGTCATCTGAACTGAATGAACACTGAGTCATGCTCTGACTCATAACCTTCTTCAAGATTTCCTCTTTTCAAAATTAATTTCAGTGTTGTCCAATTCCAGGGTACTTCAAAACTTCTGACTGTTTTTTGTTAGCACCCAGGCTTCTGAAAAAGTAAAGGTCATATGATGCCATTATAAACACTTTTATGAAAACATGAAGGTTGCTGAATTGTAAATCAGGAATTTCTATTCCATCATTTCAAATAAAATCTTAAGTCATTATCACGGCATTTCCTGGGGTAAATTTTTTCTGCTGCCTAAGCTACAGTTGTTAATATAGACACATCCGGTTGAGCTGATGTGAACATTTGCAAACTGATTTGATATTAAGCCAAACTCCAGACCAGGCTGGTTTACCGTTTTTTTCCAGGTGACCCACATGATTCAGCAGTCAATCCTAGAGGAAAATAATGTAACCGTGTCCCAACAGAGAGTGTTTCACCATCATGTAGCATTGCGTAACACCAGAACTCTGTGTCCACATTAAATTCTTTAGATATGCACTTCTGTTCATTCATGTAACCATATCACAAAGCTATCTGCTGTGCGCTCAATCAGACTGGAGACGTAAACAAACACTTAAAAGATGTGTGAGTGACTGACTTGCTCTCTTCTCATGTTTATAACATAACTTTTTAAACCCAAAATCACGCACATTGTATTTTGATATTTACTGGAAATTACATATAGCCAACAGCAAGTAATGATAGTAATGATGTTTTTAGAGATGGTCATTTACCTCAGCAGAAACTTTAGGCATCCCGGCAATCTCCCCCCAGTCAGCTAACACTGTGTTGAGGTTTTTGTAGTGAAAAAATAAGGTTTTTCATGTAAATAATTCCTCATTTCAATTTCATGAATCAGCCGTTCCTTGTCCCCTGCAGTGCTTTAAAAGCGAGCATCAGATATAAATAGATACTCAATGACCAACAAAAGTTCAGCTCACAACAGCGCTTGCAACCTCTTAGAACACTTTTCTTCATCAGCTTCATATCCAAAATGTTATTGTGTAATGTTTATAGACTAACTCTGCCATGTCTCCTATTACCACCCCATAAAGCGATCAACCTGACACTGGCTGCCTCGGTTTGGCAATAAATTTCACACGGCCTGTACACTAGCTGCTCAATTAGTAATTTTACAAACTTGATATCATATTTTTATTTATATAATATTATTTATATTTATATAATATTTGAACTAATGCAATGTGAATTTGATTTAGCCCTGTGACTTAGGCTACTTTTTATATTGCCAAAGCAGGACAAATAAAAAATGCCAGTTCAGCCAGTTTGCTTAAAGCTCATATTGCGGCGGTGCAGACAGCCAAAAACTTAAATCAACCCAACTCTATAAACAGGCATAGCTTTGCAAAAGCATTGACTTTTATTGTCATGAAATGTTACAATTTACAATGTCAATAAAGTAGTATAGAAAAGACGTAATGTGCTTAATGACAGAAAAAAGATTAATTCTAGATCTTCAAAAATCGGGCAGAGGAACAGGCATAATGTCTGGAAGAATCTGACTTCAAACCTGCATCACTGGCTGTTGAACATTCAATATATTCACTATAATGCCAACAGAGCTTTTGTTAATGTGGTGTCAAGGGAATGCAGTCAGGCTAAGAGCAGTGGTACAAAATGACAGGGAATGCTTCCAATTTTGCATTGGAACAGGAGGGAAGAACTTCCTCTATTCACCAATGTCCTCTAATCACCATGCCTCCATATTTTACCACAAAGAGAATCTGAGTTACAGCAGCCAATGAAAAAGTAATTTTTTTCCCATCTACTTTTTCTAATTTATAAGCCCTCAGAGTAGATTTACAATATCCGGGCCTTTCTGTTTCACTTATCATGATTTGTGAAAGGCAGAGTGAATTTTTTTTAAATTAAAATGATTAATGGCAGGCTGTTTCAATCTCAGAAAATATTTTTCTCACTGGGTAAACGAGGACCGTGAGGACACATGAAAAAATAAGTTTCTATTTTTTTTTATTTCTGATTTGCATGAACAGAAGTCATAACATGGGATTAGAAAGAGACATGCATCATGTACACCACCCACACGAGCTGATTATCACCTGGTGTCTCTAACTAGACATATGTAAAAAATCTCCATAATGTTGAATGCTACTCAGTGATAACTGTTGCAGTGCTGTTCTTTGTGACCTAGATATCAAAAAAACAAATGAATTCGTTTCTAATAAGCTACAGCTACGGAGAAAAAATATGGAATTAAATTGAAGGGGGTTTTATGTTTTGTTTTTAATTTTGGTGATTACAAAGGGGTTAAATACAAATATATTCTTTTTTGTTAAAAAAAATACATATGTAGAATATAAAAGTGACTATGTAGCTTTGTATCTTTTTGCTGTGCAGGAAAGCCTTCTTTTGAAAGCCGCTGAGACAAATTTGAATCCAACACTTTTGCACTTATGCTTTTAGGACTTATCAATTTTATTGCCCAGTTTAAAACATTTGTTAGAAAAGTAATTAAATGTAAAACATTGCATTACATTGATGAAATTATTAAGACAGTTTCATTACTTATTACATATGTTATAGGTAACTAGTAATCTGTAAGCCATTAGTTTTGAAGAGTAACTTTTCCAAAACTGAAAATTATGTGACTGTCCATCTACTTGCTGTTTTTGTAGTCTGGACAAGAGTGGTGGACTAACCAACTGATATTTTTATCCTAAGAGCCAAGCTGGCAGCATGGTTTGAAATATGAAACTAAGGGTGTCCACATATAATCTCCAAATTAAGTTTTGGGGCCCATAAAGCCATTTTAACTGATCAGAATTGGCTTTATTGAGCTTTATTAGCAGATCCAACTCAGATTGGGGGCTATAAAAATGGATTGGGACATCTCTACCCCACATCAAACATTTGCTAGTTCATGCCTCTTAAACATGAGAATTTGCTGCTTTTCTCAGTGGAAATATACTCCAAAAGAGTTGCAAATTATAGTGTTAAGTTCTGTACACACTATTTTAACTTAGGTGTCTCCAAACACAGATACAGTCCACATGAGTGCACATTTTTTTACACTGACTAGATACTTCTATCCACAGTTTGAGAGCCATCGAGGTTACCTTTCAGAGGAATTACAAAATGTGGGTGGCAGCAGATCTTCTCACACAAGCTCTCTTCAAAACAAGCATCCAAACTGCTTTTCTCTGCAACTGGCACACTTGTATACCATGTACAATGCATGAGGTTATACATTTATGTAAGGAAGCTGCTGCCCTCACAAACATTGCCTCAAACTGCATTTTTGAGTTGTTCTTCAGCTAAAACAAGAACAATGTAGATAATTTGCTTGGCTCTGAAAAATTGCAATAGGTATTTTTTCACTGCTTTAGAGACAACATTTTTTAAAAATGAATGTCAGTAATGATTATCTTTAACGCTGCTCTTGTTGCAGACACCACGTGTGCACATAACACTGACCGACAGAATTGAGCCATGATAGCAAGATTTCTTTCCAACAATGAGTTTAGTCCATCTTTCCCTGTGTGAAATGTCTTTTTGTCTGAGCATAGATGCTGTGTTAAATAGAGCCATTACACTCTAATGACCATAATAGTCTGACTGAAATAAAATGATTCTGCCTAAACGGATTTAAAATCCCATGACGCTGAGGATCCAGCAGTGTGACCATTGACCACCTGGAGCCTCAGTGGCAAAGATTGCTGCAATTTGTCATGAGAAGGAAATCCAACCTGAAATCATTTTTTCTTTATGGTATTAGCATGTGCTCTGTCTTCAAACATTTCCTTTGTGTACTCCAGTTTCCTTCCACAGTCCAAAGACAAACATGTTAAAATACTAATCCACACCTATTCAAAAACAGTGTTGTTAATCAGACTGTTGGGCTCGTCTAATTAACAACATTGGTTTATCAATAGAGCTGATGACTGCTGCCCTACAGGTCAAAGCATGGTTTGGGTTCACATTCAACATAGGCAATGCAGCAACACAATATATACATCTAATTGCCAGTTTTTTTAATAAAAATATATGAAGTGGCTGTACAATCAGGTGGAAAATAAAAACTGGGAGGACTTGTCTCATCATCAACACATCTCTCTCTCTCTCAGACTGCTCAGCTCTGTGCAGCAGAATGTGACCACAGCCCATGACGTTAAATAGTCACAAAACAGCCAAAGCAAATATGTCTGCATGAAGCCACTCTGTCAACAGCATTTCTCACGAATCATTAGAGTCAGCCATTCCTCAGCGCTTCATAAACCAAACCACAGCACTGCGGAGGAGAGAAAGCTGCTGCCACGAGTCGACCAGCCTCCCTGAGGGGAGAGTGTCGCGACAGATGGAGACGCTGAAGAGGCAGCAGTTAACAGTGTTGGATGTACAGATATTACCCAGCCATGCCTGCAGATACTGCACTGAGACGCCACAATAAATGGGACTGTGTACACCTCACACGTGTACTGAATAACAGTGATCATTTTTCTTCTCAGCATGAGCATTTTGGAAACATTTATCAGCATGACTTGAGCCTCAGACTAACTTTTCAACTTGTAGCAATATTTTGGCTTTGATGCAGCCCCTCTGTCTGCAGTCACCACTCTGTAGCCTCACTCATTGTCCTGCCCACAGCACTATCTGAATGGTTCTACGGCATGAATAATAGCCTGTTAACACTGAAGGCTGCCATGCCGCAGACGACAAAGATAATAGAGAAAAGTTCAAGCACCGCACACATCCAAAGGAGAGGAAAACTAGGTGCTGACGTATCAGACAATCACCCTTCAAAGATAACGCAGACTGGAGCTGCTCTAGTTATTGAGCAAAGCTGCGTCAAACCAACACATTCTGACCCCAACTCGTCACATGGTGCCGCTTTGTCGTCTACTTATGACATTTTCGGTATCCTTCTACGTCAGCCGTTTATGCTCCAGGATGCTGCTACCATGAGGTAAAAGTTTAATGGACTGCACTTGTATAGCACTTTTCTAGTCTCCCAACCACTAAAATCACTTTCACACGTGTCACATTCACCCATTCACACACTGATGGCCAAGGCTACTGTACAAGGTGCCACCTGCTACTCAGTAACCACTCAGACACACTCACACTCCAATGGCGCAGTATCAAGAGCTATTTGGGGTTCAGTATCTTAAGACAGCTCCTGGAAGCAGCTAGAGATGCGACCATATGATTGTAGTTAATAAAAATGCCGCGCAGCGACAATACAGACCTGTCATATACTAGACTTATAGACACACACCTGCCAAATTGCACAGTTAACCTGCATATGAGTCAGCTGTCACTTAGTCACTGTTAGTAGAGGCTTCAGTCTGCGTCATGCACTAAAATGCGACCACATGAATTTTGACTCACATACTCACAAAAAATGGTCTTATATCCTACACAGGGTTTCCCACACATTCATTTATTCATGGCAGCATGGTCAAAACATCTGCTGCCACAAACTGATTTTCTATTTTTGGATCTAGACTATTCATATGGCACATTTTTGAAATATATATTGTTACATAGATGTTTATGGGGAATATTGAATAGCCTGATTCCTCTCTGCTCATCTAACACTATATCTTGAATATAATCATAACCGGGATAAGCCTCATAAACACGTTATTCAAAAGAAAAAAAAAGTTTCAGACACATATTATTCTAACAATGGCCAGAAAATAATCAAACCAAGAAATAATCCAACCTGTCAGCCAGAAACATCCGTGCAACTCACTGCAATTTGGTACAATTTCTGAAAAGAAATCCTTCTACAACCACTAAGAGACTGACAAAAATATAAGACCTCAGCCAGAGCACCAACAACTCTGGAAAATAACTTGACTAGAATGAAACCAGCTCAGTTTGAAAAAAGATGTCATTCAGTTTGAAGAGAAGAAATTAGGACTGCGGCGACACATTAGCGTAATCGACGTAATCATGTCGATTCACGTAACGTGCGTTGACGCATCACATCGTTTCACACAGCGCGCGTCATGAGAGCGTGAGCAGCGCCACGCGTGTTGTTTTTGTTTCGGCGCTCCTGTATCAAGTTAGAGCGTGCACACTGCTCGCCAGAGCAGCGCTTGTCAGACGCATGTGAGCTGCGTGTCAGCTGCAGCACATCTAGAGAAACGGTGACTCGCCGTTTTTTTACGTGTGATGCTCACGTTGACTCTATACCACTTCATACTGCAGTTCAAAGTATCTCTCTGTCACAGAGATGAGGAAATACAAAGATGTTTCTTTTACCTCAAATTAAATAAAAATAATCGATAGATTAATTGATAAAAAAAAATAATCGTTAGGTGTAGCCCCAGAAGGAATTATGCCTTTCATCATCCTATCAAAGGATGGGACATTTGTCATGATCCAAGGCCACCTTTTCATTTTGGCAAAACTATGACAGGAACATATTCAACTACGGAAGTGAATAAGAGATTGTATTGGTGCATTAAGAGAAGTTATTTCTATGGAAGTTTTGATACTCTGCGAATGATTTTAGTTGAGAATCAAAAGACCAGTCATCAGTGTTTAAATTACAAAACAAAACACTGAATAAGATTGCTAGCTTGAGCTTAAGATTAGTATCTTTATTTCAACATTAAGGACACACAATACTTGTTTGTGAGGGTATATACTGTGGACTTTTTCCCCCCATTATAGGGCTTTTTTGGGGAGTTTTTTCTCAGGCTTGTGAGGGTCTAAGGACAGAGGGATGCTGTATGCTGTAAAGCCCTTTGAGGAAAATTGTGATCTGTGATAATGGGTTTATAAATAAAATTGACTTGACTTGACTAGACATCAAGTCTCGGCATACAGATAAACATCAGACATAAATCCACCATCATTTTCACTGAAAGACTCCAGTGTGCCTTAACGGAGATGAAAGGAGAATGAATTTTCCATTTACACATTACTGATGTAGATAACGAGTAAAGTCATCTGTGCTTCTGGTCAATTCGTGAGGCTGGACACAGAAAGATTGTTCACTGTTCCCAAAATTGGTAAACTGGAAGTAGTTTTCTCGAGGGGTGCCAGGTCAGAACCCTGTGAGAAATTACAAAATGGCCCAGCTGAAAAAAAGGGCACAGCAAGCACTAATCGCAGCCCTTCACATAAACTGCACTCTTCAAAAAATGCCCAACTTTGTGCTGCCACTTTCCTGACCCTCACAGATGTCCTTTTGAAATTTATGCCACCTTCTGGACTTATTATCTGACCTGACGTGAAGCACAGTGGGGCTTTCTCCCCAGAGCAAAAAACCTGTGACTTGTGTGATTATTTTCTGCTGTCCAGGAGAGCCACCTTGACCTGCTCTCACCTGTCCTGCAAATCAAAAATCAATGCACGCTTCTTCACTTTGTTGGTGACTACAGACACTACGTACAACAGACTGCAGAGAAGATGTTCAAATCATGTACAAAACTGTGTAAAAAATGCCAAACTCAAGGCTTCACAACAGGAGCTGACAAACTAATAATTGATGTCACAGTAGCTGAGTCCATTATCTTTATCGTCTATAGTTTTGCCACTGTTAGCTGGCTAATGTTCCACTGAACGCAGTGACACAAAAGGACGCTTTTTGATATATAAATGTGATTAGAGAAACCCCAAGTCAGTAAAAGCTCCAAAGTGTGAAGTGAGGACTCTGAATACATTACATTTGGATATGTATAATGGCAGGTGGAGATGCTGAGCTGAGAGCACAGTGTGTTAAATGTGGTGAAATCCTGTCAAATGAGGCGCTAAAACCATCAAAGCTCCAGAGACGCTTAAACACGAAGCAGCCGGGATGTGTTGGCAGCCAAAAGAATATTTCCTAAGGAAACAGGACAGGCTTCGAGGCAACACAAAATCATCACAATATTAACTACTGACACAAGCATAACACATATTTACAGCCAAGCTGATTCCATCCACCTTATCAAGAAAGATTTCCTCTGAAGCCTCAAGTTATGTATTATTTATTCCCTATTATGGAACAGCCACAAAGGCTCTACCCATGACTGCAATGTTGGTACAGCTGATTTTAACCAGTTTGCTGTGATTTCTTTAATGGCTGACACTGGGAGAATAAGAACTATATGTGAATAACTTATGTTTTCTATTCCAGTACTGCTTCTTGGGTGATTTGCATTATCAACAAATAGAATTGAGAGCTATGGTAAATGGACCTGCATGTGTACAGTGCTTTTCTAGTTGATAAACTACTTAAAGCGCTCTCACACTACGAAAAACCACCCATTCACACACACACACACACACACAGGTGGCCGACAAGGTCCAATTCAATTCTGAACAGGGTACATACAGACAGGGGACAGCAAGTTGAACTCAAAGACTTTTAAGTACTTTTTCATGCATCTTTTGTTTTATTTTCAACGAAGAAATTCCTTTCCACAAGAGTCAGACATGCACCACTGCTTATTCTTATTAACAGACAAATTACAGCTCGTGACGCTGCTCCGCTGTGAGTATTTTGCAGGGTAGCAAAACATACTGGTGCCGACTATTTACTGGTGTTAATCAACCCATTCCAGTCTGAGCTCATACATCAGAAAATAAATTCAAGCACTGCTGCTCTTGGCCTCCTAGTTTGAAACTTTTATCTAAAACTTTTAATAAAATAGAATATTTTTCTGTTCTCTGCAATCATATTCAAGTACCTTTTTAAGGACTAAGTTAAAAAATGTCAGATTTTCACAGTATTCTACTTAAATTTCTGAGTGTCAAATTCAAGTACTTCAAGTACTTCAAGCACAGATGTGAACAGCCATTGTGAGTAATTTAGGGTTCAGTATCTTGCCGAAAGGTACTTAAACATGTGGACTGGAGGAGCCGGGAATCGAACTGCCAACAGTACGATTAGCTCTACCCCATGAGCCACAGCTGCACTTTAAAGAAATATATAAAAAATATGAACATTTCATTAAATATCTATAAAAAAAAAAAAAAAAAAAAACTCATCACAGAATCACATCAGTTTGTCAAATAACCATACAAGTATGGACAAAATTAAAATACATTTCTGTTGCAGCAGTTGCTGGAAGATGATTACCCAGTCTTTCATCTTATGTGTGATATTGTAAAATTTTCTTGTGATTTCTTGTGATTGAGAACAGATGTCTTACCAAGTCTCCACAGAGATCTGCTATAATTCTGCTATTATTCCAGGTCTATGGTGTTCAGCTCTTTCAGAGAACTTCAATATTTTTGACTGCTTTAGAGGGTCTTTTCTTTTTTCAGATATCGTACAGTTCTTGGATGTATGCCTTGTCACAACTCCACATGCTAAAACTGAGCCGTCTTTGGAAGATAAGAAACCATGAAAAGATAACTAATATTTTTTTAAGAAGGAAAATGACATCACATTTGCAAATGTAATACTTAAACTACAAATGATGAACGGACATTACTGCAACCTTAAATGTCGGGTTTTTAATGTGTAAATAATGTCATGTGACTTTAATGTTGTGTGTATTTCATTGTGTATCTTAGTGTATTCTATTTTAGGATTTTTTTTTACATCTGTAAAATATCTAAGTACCTTAAAAGCACTCTATATATACATTTAATAATATTATTATTTGAAAACAAATTAATTGAATTCATTTTTCTCGACCGACAATTACAATTAACAATTTATCCTCCACAGATTGCGATGTTTATTCTGCTCGTCTTTTTTGGTCCATTCACATTAAATAGTTAAATTCTGAATGCACTGATTTGTAGCCAATTAGCAGAGGCCCTGAGAAGAGTAAAACACATTTTTGTTGTTAGTGTTTATCCCCTCCAGGAGCGACTCACAGCTCTGTGCTGCACTCTAAACAAAATGATGAAATATCAAGAGACTGAGTGATGGATGACATCTCTCTGCCTTAAGATGGCATGAAACCTCATTCCTAAAAATGCTGCCACATTTGAGTTTTTTTGTCATCATTACAGAAATCTACAGGGGCTGGTGCTTTTTTGTTCAGGCCATTAAGGGATCCATAAATCTTGTAAACGATCAAATCTTTGGCGACAGAGTAAACATAAACACAACACACAGACATGCAGGAAATAACAGAACTGGCCTCCTGATCCAAACAAGAGATTTTGTGCAAACGTTTCTGCGCCTGTGACTTTTATTTCACATCTCCTGGTAGACTTTCAAAATAAATGAGGGGTTGTGCAGAGTGCAGGTGACAAACTGTATTTGGATAAAGAGGCTTTGAGTAGATGTGGATTTTCTTGGGCTTAAATGCAGCTCAGTTCAGGGGTGTAAGTTTTTTTTACTCCAAATTTGGAACGGCCACTCACACTCTTGGTTACTTGTTGGTGGGCTGCTATTTATTTATTTATTTTATTCACCAAGAGGACATGATGCGCATGATGACTCAGGCCATCAAATTATACAGCCTTGGGTAATAGACAAAAAACTAAAACAAACCTCTTGTCCAACCAGCCAACAATGCTTAATACTTCGGCAGATTCAACTGCTGAAAATACATCGGCAAAATAACTATACAATAAACGGCATCCAAAACAGCAGCGCAAGGAGGCGCTGAGTGAAATAAAATACTGCAAACAGCTCTTTATTAAAATAAGACTTTACTCTTTTAAATAGTGAAAACTTTATATGTGTGGAAAGGGTGGCAGAGAATACTCTACATGTTGGACGAATACTAACATCCGAACAAATACTTGAGTACTCATGCCCATTCATACTTATAACGGACAAACCCCCCCCCCCCCTATAGGTCCCCACTGTAGCTAACTGGTGGAGGGTAAGGGACCACCAAATGTGTAAAAATGGTGTCAAAATTCACTCAATACACATGTAAGTACAAATTGTACAGTGTGCTGCAAAGAAGTGTACTGACAGAAGTATCTGATTCTAGACTAAACGTAATATGCTTTAACAGAGCCATTCAGAATACAAAAACCAAATATTTTTAGAAGTTTATCATTATCCCACAGATGGAAAGGAGGAAGATCAAAAATACAATAAATGAAGGGGAATATAAGCAGAAAAAAATCAATCCAGACTCCCTGCTAAACAATTTAAAATGCATTATGCATTGTGTTGCATGAGCTGGTTTAAACTTATACTAATGCAATGTGCGATGTGATTATTTTGACTACTTAATGTGGCCAACTGTGGAGTTGGTAAAGCACAAATGTAGATTAGCAGCTAGAAAAATGTAAAATGGGATCTCTCCTGATGCAACACAATGAAAGCACCAACACAGACGCTTGTGTCTGCTAGTCTGCCCTCAGGGTTAGAGAAATTACATCAAGTGCAAAGCCGGAAAAAATGCACGACTAAAAACCATGAAAAACAAAAGAAAAATAAATAACCAATTGAAACTGGATATTTGCTTTTCAGTGCATTTACTGATTTTGTAAAAAACTCTTACCTTATCTCACACAGCCTGGCTGATGAAGATCTTTCTTTAGGTGACTTCTGGTGCTGCAGGACATTTTGTTAAAATCACAAAAACGTCTTCCAGAGAGCGGTGCCCTGTAACAACATAACAGCATACTGTAAGAACAGCACATTCACATCCAGTACAACTGTCAAAACTCAACAAATGACTTGAAGGAAGATTGCAAAGCACTCTGAATGAATTAACAAGCAGTCAAGTGAATGAGCTGCACTTAGGTTGATGTAAGGGACATCATATTCCCAAGCTTTCTTTTATAGTTATAATAACTTTCACTGTGCTCCCTAAAAGTTACCAGTCATTCACAGAAGTCATTTTCAAGGATGACAAGTAAATTTCTTAGTTTAACTAATTAAAAAAAAAAAAAAAAAGTCCAGGCCTTCAAGAGTGGGCAACACCCTGGACACACTACAGTGAGAGGTGTGTGAGTGTCGCAAAACCTATTGTGTATTTTTTCGCATGTGTTACCAGGTTAGAGCTCATTTATGCTCCAAGTCAGATATGTTAAGGAGAAGGACAGATCCTATTCTATTAGTGAAATCTATTAGTATTCTGTGTTCATCCATCCATCCATTTTCATCTGCTGGGATCAGGCTGATACTACTTCAGACGTCAATCTCATTGGCAACGCCTTACAGCCCCTTCTCGGGGGTTCGCAGGCCAGATGATACATACAGTTGCTCTCGGGCCTCCTACCTGGAACATCTCTCACGGGAGGTGCCCAGGAGGCATCCTGATCAGATGCCCAAAACACCTCAGGTGGACCCTTTCCACGCAAAGGAGTAGTTGCTCTACTCTGAGCTCCTCACTTCCTTTACCTTCAGTTTTACTCCATTTATTTTATTTATAAGAGCAAAACACATTAATTAACATTTGTGTAAAAGTGCCAATGTTAGACATCAAGCTAATTTTCAACTGTAGTCGTTTGGCAAAATGTTTTGAAACCTGTAAAAAGAGCATATTCACATAACAACAGCAGCAGGACACCACAAAGACAGCAAGATCTACAACAAACAGAAACTCTAAAGACAGAACACAAGCCATGTGAAGTAACAAGAAACAGCAGCACAACAGTGCAAAACAAAAACAGTGACTTGTAGCACATAGCCATGCACGCAACACGAATCAACAACATGTAGCTTTTAGCACAAACTGCTTCATGCACGCACCATAAAGTAACAACACACATTAGGCATAACATGCAGAGCAGCAACAGCGCCAAGAAACAGCAACAGACAGAAGCAGAGATAAAATACAAGAGCCATAACGTAGCCCCTTAATAAGATGTTAAAAGATGCAGTTACAGGTTAGCACTATGTTTGTATGCACTAAAACACAGGCAGGCCATGCAACACAAAGATAGGCAGGTTGTCAATAAAATATATATATCAATACTTTCCCATGCAAAGCACCCTCTCCCTGATATCCTTCCTACCATTTTTTTTTAGCAATTTTAAGATTTTTGAAAGATCAATTTCAGACTTTTTAATAACAATTAAGGCCATATTTTAGATTAATGAATTAAATGCCATTTAAGACTCTTTGAGGATCCGCAGGAACCCCTTTAGTAAACAATTTAAAGTGCAGGGGGAACTACTAATAAAACCAACCAAGTTGAATTATAATAACTCAAAGAAAATATTAAGGTCAGCAAAGTAGCTTTGCAAGTACCAGAGCAGCTCTGTTTGTTTCTTCCACCACATGAGTCACACTCATACATACAACTTTACATCTACTCAGCATTCTTCCCTCTAGCAGGAACTGTGCTTTTTCACATCTGAAAGGCGTTTACAGATTACAGATTTCCAAGTTTTGCAGGATGTGCAGAAACATTTCATTGTAGGATTTAGGAGGATATATTGGCAAAATGGAAAAAAAAATAATAATAATAATAATTATTCTTTCTATAGTGTATAACTACCTGAAAAAAGAGTCAGTGTGTTTTTATGTGTGTATATGTGTATTTTTATCTAAATATAGAGCAGGTCCATGTCTACAGAGTCTGCCGCATGTTGCACCACTGTGTTTCCACAGTCAGCCAGAACAGACAAACCAAACACCGGCTCTAAATAGGGCCATTTGAGTCTTTGCATCGGCCACTGTAGTTAACAGGCTCTCTATAACGAGAGCTTCTGATGCAGATTTTTATTTGTATTTTTTTTATGTTAAACTGCTTTATTCAGTGTTTTTACCAGTTTAAATCACTGGGGTCTTGTAGCTTATTAATCTGCTTCTGTGCAGCTTAAATGTTCATTGGTGCATGTCACCCTGTGTAGAGACTAATGTGAAATATTATTTGTTTGTGTCATATTGTTTGTCGCTTGATGTGTTTTTCCTGTTTTTACATTTCCTGCAACACAAATAGCCCTCTAGTACAACAAATGACAGTAAATGTAATTAAGTCTGTTTGTTTTGGACAGAAAAAGACATCTGCTGATAATCTGGCTCCCAGTAAACACCTCCTGTATGTCTGTATCTTTAGTTATCGGGGTAAATAGCTGAGCACACATTAGCAGGTGCTGGGCGAGCAGCCTGTCTCCACAACATGACAAACAACATCATAAAATCACTTATTTCTAACGTGAAACCGCTTTTTTTGTGTTTTTTTAATTGTTTTTATGACCTGGTCTCTCTGTTCTGCTTATAATTTGGCTCCTCCTAAAAAGCCTCCTGAAAAATGACCACTGAAGGAAATATTTCCTGATTGCAATCCTCACCACAAGATTTCACTAAATCTAACACACTGTTACTTTGTTGCTGTTGAAATAAAACGACCCTATTTCACCAAAATTGACGCACACACACACAATCTTCTCAGGGGTATATTATACTATCTGAGGTAACAACAAAAAACAAATCTCCCCCTAAAAAAGGTATCAAAAGCTGCACTCACCTCTTGTGTCACCATGCTGGTCAAAACATCACCATAGATATATGTTAGCAAGTCCGTGACCTGGATAAGGAGGGAGGACATGAGGAAAAAACGTTCAAAATAATACCAAAGTACACTGAAACTGATATTTCAAGGTGTAATGTTACGCATTAAAATGACGCACAGTGCACAGTCTATCCATGTAATGCAGTTAAATAATATAACTTACAGGTGACACTCGTAGCTCCACAGCGATGTTTGAATAAAATTTAATGTTACAACTAGCCGATACTAGCTAGCGTCAACCCACGGTACTGCATAACATAACTAAAAAATAGACTATTTCTGTGTGTTTTCACCCCCCAAAAATATTAGGCTAGACCTAACAACGTGACCCAGAAAAAAAGCAAGTCATTTTTTTGTGTGTAACTTCCCTTGAGTTTTTCAAATTTAAATATTAACGCTATAACCGGTAAAAACGATGTGCTACCTGGCAGGTAGCAGATTCGTCCATCGCGCTCTGACATGCGCAGTAGGTGGTCTGACGGTTTATTTTGAAGAGAGCGCTTGAAACCTCACACAGCGTACGCCGAAACTCACCTGGAGGGGCGGTGTTAGTCGCATACCCGAAGCCTTTGTTTGTCATTTGACGTCTTTATACAATTAATTATTATAAGAGCGACTTCTTAGAATAATGTGTTCATTTAAAGATCTTTTAGTACGTCAGTGGTAGCCCACACCGCCCCGGAAGGTACATATGAATTTGAATGGTTTTATTTTGTATTTATTTTTACCACCAATTTTAAGACAAAAAAATGCATGAAACATATTTATTTAAAGAAAGAAAGAAATATTTAAAAACATTTAAAATATATAATTTTATATATTATATATGTTTAAAGATAAATAAATAAATAAATCAAAAATCAAAAATCACACCATTAATCCCAGCCAGAAACTGTACAAAAATATTACTGTATTTTCCTAATTTTCTTTTTGTGATCTATTTTTTTATTGCTTTTTCATTGCAGTATACAAATATAGATCATGCTTTGTGTTAACATTTAAATCACTTATGAAAAAGAGAAATGGCATTTCTGATAATCATATAGCTGCTCATTATTAGTTTATGTAAACGATTGGGTTATTGTAGCTGCCTGTGCCAAATCTCTTGCTGAAGGCTGGAGTGAAATTTCCCAAAACTGCACAGATGTTTCATAAAATAAGAGCTCTGGGTGGAAAAGCAAAGTCACATTCATAGACTCTAAAAAAACATGTTACATTGCAAAACATTAATCTTAAATCTTTGACAAACATGTTCTATAACAAGACAAATACTGTGTCTGTAATGACTAAAAGTTGCTTTAATTTTGTCTTTGATCACTTCACTATCACATCTTTTGTTTACAAATCCATTAATAATTAATTATATTCATATTGATAATGTACTTTAAACCACTGAATACAGACAATATCTTTAAGAGATAGAGCAGTGTTAAGGTTTTGGCACGGTTGTATATTTTGTTATATTCAGTAGAAAATGAACAATTATGACAGCATTTTCAGAATTAATCATATGATTTTCTGCATGCCTCAGGTTACTGTGAAGCACCACCAGCTTTGATTCTTAATTTATTGCCCAGCTCCACCTTGACAGCCAACATCAAAAGCACATTGTAACAAAGGCAACCTCTATCTGACTAATTTTACTCTCATCACATGTCAAACCAGGAATTTACGTTCATGTTATTTAATATGAATATGTCCATCGCTCTTGGCCTGTGCACAGTTTGATAATCCCCGTCATACATCAAATAGGCTTTTTATTTAGCATTATAGCAACCTAAATCCCTTAGGCTGCAGTCTTCTTTAATCAAATAATAAATAATTAAAACATTGTTTTTGCAGATATAGCGGCATGGTTCAGCACAGCTCCACTCAAAAGGCAGATTAGAGGGAAGCTATATGCTGCAGGGGACAGTGAGAGGTGCAGTGAGGCTGAATTAATAAAGTGAGTGGAAAAAGCACCAGCTCCAGTGGTGTGGAGTCATGCACACAGAATTTACAACACAGCTGATACTCCAGTACAGACCGAGTCGTTCAGGCTGGGTGGAGTCCATGGTCACTTTAATGAGCTACAGTTCACAGTGAGTGAAAAGTGATTGTCCTTTTCCAGCAAGCAAGGTGATGTTTTCAGGTCAACAGATGCTAACTGCTCAGGTTAAAATTAGCATTTTAATGTCTGTATTTTGTGCCGTTAGGAGCTGCTTCACATTGAAATATGATCATTTATGATGTTGACACAACTGTTATATTTAAAGTGGATGTCTGAAATTATATGTCTTTTTCACCAAATCCACCAAATGATTTAATTTGGGCAGCTAGACTTTTTTTCCCAGATTATTCTCTTGCCTTTATTTGGCTGTTAACGATGAAGACAACACATTCTCATCCAAAATCATGAAATGTTGCTGCTTTTTCAGTGAACTTTCACATCTACATATCAGGTGCTAGGTTTCCTCCTACGTCTGCTGTTCACGTTTTAGGATGCTGCAGCTAATACTAGGATGTCAACAAAAGAGCACGGTTAGGATTAGGCAACAAACTCACACAGCAACCAACACCAGGACATCAACAAAAGCACATAGTTAGGCTGAGGTAACAAAAGCATGTGGTTAGATTTACGCAAAAAAAGCACGCAGCAACCATTGCTGGGATGTCAATAAAAGCATATAAAAACCTTTCAAGGATGTCAACAAGAGCACATGATTAGGTTTTAGCAACAAAAGCACAAGGTAATCAACGCCACAACGTCAACAAAAGTACATGGTTAAGTTTAGGCAACAAAAGCATGTGGCAAACAATGCTGGGACATCAATAAACACTGGGACGTCAACAAAAGCACATGGTTTGGTTTAGAAAAAAAACACCTTGGTCCAGCTCAAAATGAATAGTCCAGGGTTAGTTGGACCTATAGGGACTTTCAAGCCCCTCATGTTACATTGTTACTGGTAGTGTTTGAACCGCCATCAGACTGCATATAATTCTGCTACGACTGGTGCCGTCCGCTACTGCCGGCATATCAAAGCTTTTAGCGTTAGTTTCTGCCAAAACCAAAGCAGCAGTAATTGACATCTTTGGAGTGAAAAAGGGCCGGTGTATGGTATGGGGCATATACTATAACCATCTAGATACATAGTTGCTCAAGCAAGACTTTTTCAAGTATATTATGAAATCTTTATTGGCACACATCTATTGTCATATTCTGAATAATAGTGGAGAATTAGTATGCATGTAAACATATTCACTGCCTGGGGAATCAAAAAAAGGGATTTTCACTCTAAAAAGAGGAGCATACCCATTTTATTTGCCTAAGTTAGACTGACTGACTGGATAAAAGAGGATACAGTTTGAGGATAAAGTTTGGAAAGTATTTTTGCAGAGAACAAGAACTATGGATCTTGTTGTCCATCACTCACACTGAAATCACATTAGGAACTAGGTAGCATGAAGAGGAATGATTACCACAAGTAAAATTTGTTCATGTGGTCACCTTACCTGAAAAAATGTGAATCCATCCTTTAGCTGAGACAGAAAGAAAGAAGTGAGACACCGGATCAAATCTTGCCCTGGAACAACATGCGCTATTGATTTATGATATTCACTTGTTTGGATGATGAAAATCCGTCTCCAGGTGCTCGGGTGTCATCAGCAGAGTGTGCCTAACACTGCGTTCATAATGAAGAGCTGCTATTCATTTTTACAGACATTTTACTTTAGTGTCTGATTTCCCAAATTGATCTCCCTGAATGGAATTTGACAACTCCTGC
The DNA here is from genome assembly GCF_008729295.1 of Plectropomus leopardus. Classification (NCBI taxonomy): domain Eukaryota; kingdom Metazoa; phylum Chordata; class Actinopteri; order Perciformes; family Serranidae; genus Plectropomus; species Plectropomus leopardus. The sequence goes on along the minus strand of NC_056468.1, from coordinate 32,888,326 downwards.
AGAATGAAAATAAACCTGCTGCAGCACAACACGGATGCACGAGGATATGAATAGTTAATAAACACTGGGGCAGCCACCGTTTGCATTGCATCATGGTCCACTGGGGCCACTGCTGCTCAAGATGAATATTTCTGCTGCCTGCATGAAGGATTTCTCCCTGTGAGACTGCAGCTCAGTGTCAGAAGTTGCACAGTGGTTGTAAAATTGTATGCAGATGTCATCTTATCTTCCTGTGAGACACTCAGAAATGCACTTGAGCTGTATGAAATATGTTTTTTATTGTGACTAACAAACCCCTGCAGAGTCAAAAAGGGATCCCTCATTAATACTGAGAGAGAGGTTGGAGCAGTAAGAGAGCTTAATCTGCCTGTGCATTTTGAAATTGTCAAAGTCTGTCTGACTTTAAAGGGGCCTGTCATCAGGTGAGTAAGCACGTCACAATGAGCAGAGCTGATGATTTTACTGATTTTGAAGATTTACTCTGAACACTGGTGTAAATGTTAATCTTTTGGACTTCCAGAGAGGGATTGGGAACTCTAATTTTCCATGGTGGAGACACCTGGAAGCTGCTTGACATCCTGCCAGATCCATAATCTTCACAAAATTTGCATTATATCCATCATTTTTGTCATCCTGATTGTTTTTCCTGTAATTTTGCACTGTTGGTCTGCTCTTTTCATCGAGTACATACTGTGAGAGGGATCCCTCCTTTGCTGCTCGTCCTGAGGTTTGTTACATTTTTCTGTGAAGTATTTTTGGGTGGGAGTTTTTATTTACTTATTAAATCAAGGGTCTAAGGACAGAGGATGTACAGATTTTAGAGCCCTTTAAATGTCCAGTATGTAGGATTTTGATGGATATATCAGCTCGTTCTCATTGTGAAGTTGTTAAATACCGCCACTGTTGCAGTGATTTTAGCTTAAGATCGAGACACCACAAGCAACTTTTTGTGGCTGTATGGTACGCAACCAGACGGTCTCAGCTGAGAAAGTGACCAGACAAACTGGCTGCGGTGATATGGTACACCGCCAGATGGCATAATATGTAGATGAGTGGCGTCAGTTGAGAAAGCTGCTGAATGAAACCTTTCACATCTGCATTTATCTAAATCGCCAGGTCTGTTTGTTTTGGAGAGGAAGAGACCTCTGCAGATAATTCAGCTCCTGGTTAAAACCTCCTGAACGATAAAAACTGAGGAATTCAAACCCGGAGAAGTTTCAGCTGATTGCAGTCTGCAATCCTCAATGCTAGATACCACTAAATCCACCTTAATCTTACACTCTGGACCTTTAACTAAATTACTTGCTGGAAAACAAAGTGACAGATGAAACAGCACCCCTCCACCTTTCTAACAAAGAACACGATGCTGTGTTTATGTCAGTTTTTTAAAAACTAGCCCTGATCCAGACCCCCAGGTGGTTTAACAAATACCTTCATGTTCAGCACGCCACCCCAACTGTCAAGATAGCCAACCTTTTATGGGGACTTGGGTCCTGAGCTGCATCCTCTGGTTTGGAGAGCCAGCTGACGGCTGTTACGGTCCCCGACTGATCCCGACAGGAAGAGGAGGGACAGCAGACAACTCACCCTGATGAACGAACATAAAACTAGAAAAAAGGTTAAACTAGAATGTTTTTATGTACTGAACCCAACAAACACACAACATTCTTTACCAATCCCACTCCGCCCTTATCCCCCGTCAGCCAGCTCACCGCAGATGAGCCTGCATTTTCATATACAGACATGTATTCACACATCCAATTACACACGTATTCAGATGTATACTTACACACAAATATGAAAATATATCACTTTTTAAATGAAATAAAATAAAATTTAATAAAATAAAATAAAACAAAATAAAATCATTAGTTAGAACCAACTATCCTGTTAAGGGTCAAAGGCGGCTGGAGCCTTTCCCAGCTGACATGGGGCGAGATGCAGGGTACACTTTGAACAGGTCACCAGACTATCACAGCGCTGACACAAAGAGACAGACAACCTTTTAAGCTCACATTTACACTTACGACAAATTTAGAGTCATCAGTTCATGTGATCTGCATGTATTTGGACTGTGGGAGGAAACGGGAGCATTTGGAGAAAACCCACTCTGAACAAGCAAACGCCACTCAGAAGGGTGTTGAAGCCAAAACCCCCTTTCTGTCAAGCAACTCTTTAATTAAATAAAACAATCAAAATAAATTCTTAAAGCAGGACATATGTGGTTGCCAGTGATTGAGGAACTTTGCAGTTGAACGCCACAGTGAGAACTCTTTTTCAGTATTGCAAAAGGAAAGAGAGCAGATTTTTTAAAATGACAAAAAAGTCATACAAAACCATGGGCCTTTCAACTTGCATGAAAAAACAATAACAAACAGTTCCACTGTGACTGAATTGTTCGGAAAAAATGGGCCCCTCGCAGACATCACTTGAGATCGGCACTTGTCGTTCTCTCGGTTCACAAAGGACAACCAGTCATCAGTCTAATCACAGATGTTTTGTCAGATGAAGCAGTCATCGTTCTGCCAAAAGTTTGACAAGAATCCCCTCACATGTCTTCCGGGCTGAGCCATCTGATGGAAGAACTTTGGCGAGCTCATCCCTCATTCAGAGCTTGAACAATTAGAGACGCCATCAGGCCAATGTTCACATGGGCTGAGCCCCATTTGGCTGCCTGCCTGCCTGCCACTGGGATGGGCTGCTGCTTTGTCTGCGTGCGCTGCAAAATCAGATAATACAAAAACACTCATCCGTTCCCTGGCTGGACGCATACAGTTACCACGGCAACTATGAAGTCACCCGTTAATCATTGTTTTTCACTGACGAAGCTGCTGCTCGTGTCCCTAGTTTCAGATGGCATTAAGATTTCCTTGAATTGGATCTAAGAAATCTAAACCAAGAAAGTTTAGCTAAATTTTAAATACATTGTGGGCTTTTACCTAATTTTTTGCTTTTTGGGTAAAAGCTGGGGATGAACAGTTACTGAAGTGAAACCATTTTAGGAGCAAAAAAAGGATTTAGAATAACTAGTTTAATTTATAAAAGTGCATTTCATTTAGTAAATGTATCACATGCTAAATATAAAATTAAAGTTATATATATTAAGTTTTAATCTGCAAAGTAACTAGTAACAACAGCTGCCAGATAGTGACAGCCAGAAAGTAGTGCAGTGGAGTGGAAATGTAAAGTAGCATTCACTAGAAATATGTCCACAAATAAGTAAATGTACCCCAACCTGCCAAAACATTAAAACCACTGACAGGTGACGAGAATGACAAACACACTGTTTTTATGATATACTTCAGAAATTAAAATCTATTTTTATGTAATGTGGTTTAAAGCATCAATCTATTCATTGATATGAGTTAATTCTTCATTCCTTAAAAAGGTCTATTAAAACCATTTATTGTCATTTTTACTTTCAGGTGATTTCTGCATTAAGTTTTTTCGTTCATTGGAATGGACAGGAAAAAAACCCCCTAAAAAATACCCTGAATTTTTTTTTTATTGCCCATGATTTATGAGTGCATTCAGAAAAGAAATTCATCATTACATTACATAACATTTTTTTGTGTTTGGAGCATAATTGGGTAATCTGCAGCCAAAGACAGAAAAGACTAAAAAGGATCTGAACATGTTGAGAGAAGAAGTCAGATATCAGTGCAGGCTTGTGGCTTTTCTGCAGTAACAGATTACGTCACACTTTAGCAACACTTGCCAAAAGCAGCCACCCAAAGTGCAAAGTAGTTTATAATGTGTCAGCTCAGAGGATAAGCCCTCATCAGTCATGCACACTGACTCCTGCCTGTGAGTCAGACGCTCAGAGCGCCATGAATTAAGGAGAAGCAACACATGAGAGTAAGTCTCACTTTTCTTTGCTGGTTGCTCATAATGCGCTGCTCTTTATGAAACACAATAACACTGAAAGTAAACTGTACAATAATTCTGTACAATAAACGCAGTCTTTTATGTGGCTTTAATCAGAGTGGACGTTCATCATCTCCCCCTGCAGTGTGTCATCCTTCTTTCTGTCTGCTGCTGTGTTTGTAGCTCCTGTGTCTTCTCCTATTTCTCAGGAGAGCTCAGAGGCTTACATGCACTGATATCTCCAGCCGTGATACTCTTTCTGGGATTTTATTATTATCTGTCCCTCCTCAGCATCTCAGAAAAGATGCACCGCCACACTGAGCAGACTCAGAATGCTGAGCTGGAATTAGTTTTTTTTGTACTTGGCAGAAAACTTCCTTCCCCTGTATTTGTTTGCTATTTTCCACATAATCACGCCTTGCAGAAATCCATTTTGCCACTAATCCCATTGATCCGAGTCAAAATAGAATCTGCAGCAGCACAGCTAACCAGTAGAGTGCTCTGACTGGAAGAATTACATCATTGTTGGACTCAATCTAGATCCCTATTAAAAGGTTGAAATAGCAAACCAGACTAATCCAGTATTGGATTATTGTTGCCCATATTAGCTGCATCATATGTACAATATTAGCAATTTCATGAAGAGTAAAAGGATATTAAAACCAGGGAGATAGCCGCTGTGCTCCAGCGTACAGGCACACTGAGCTGCTGTTGCTGCTGCGACTGTGCAGACAAATGATTAAATACTGCAGAAAGGCATAAAAACAGCATGATGTTTATTATTATTGCAACTTATTTCCAGAGTCTGCAACGTATTTCCAAAGTTATGGTATCCATGTGCTGTATGTAAGGATTTTATTTACTTTTACATTCATAACTATGTATATTTCTGAATATTGTTAGGTTGTAAATTTTAGCACTTTTGCATGTAAATCACTTTGAGCTTCATTTTTATGTATGAAAGGTGCTATACAAATAAAGATTATTACTATTATTATTATTTCATTTTATTTAAGGTCAAATTTAGAAAAAGTACACAATATTTTAAGTTAACAAAAGAAGTAAGACTGCATGTTTAAATATATCCGGACACCTGAAGCTCAGCCTAAGCTGGGTCATGAGCACTATCTCTGAGCTTCATTCATCCACAATTCTCTCTTTCTATCTCACTCCCCCACTTCTTCCAATAATCTGTTATGGATGGTCACTCTTCCAGTGCAACCAGTCCAATTTTTCCAGGGTCTCTATCAGCCAATCATGCCGTCAAACTCCAAATCCGTTTTTCTCTCTGCTGCTGTCAGCTGTCATTTTAGTCAGAATTGCAGCACATTTTACAATCACATTTTTCAGGCTTGGAGAAGTCATCGAACTTACTAACAACCATCGAAATTTCTGGACAAGTCATGGAATTTTGTTGAGTGTAATGAAATAGTTTCACTTGTTAATCTTCCATGGGTAACTTTTTACATGTGGTCACATAACAGCACATTTATTTTCTGTGGTGTGTCGATGGAACGAGCTCTCATATGTGTTGTGATGTTTTCTTTACTATTGTGGACATGTCTTTGTTTTCTCCCTGTATCCTCTACATGTATGCACGCTGGCTGCAATTCTGTTTGAATAAAATTTGAATCTGTAATGTTTTTTTTTTTTTTTAAATGCCAAAAAAGAGAAGAAAAATTCTTATAGGTCCTTAAAAAGTCATGCAAAGGTTAAAAATGTTGTCCATAAAAATGGTTAGAAACCCCGTCAATTTTATTAGATTTCTTTAGGGATGTTATCAAAAACATAGACCTATATTATTATCTAAACAATGCAAAGTTGAACAGGGCTGTCCCCGACTCAGAATTTTGCCGGTTGAATAAGATTTGGCTGTTCAATGTGAATATTCAACGATTTTTTTATTTATTAATTTTTTTATAAAGTTTTAAAGTCTGAACAGGGCTCTGCAGGACTTTGAATGTGACAGCAACATTCGCGTAATATAGTAAACAAGCTAACGGTGCTATAGACAATCAAACAAAAGCCAGAGACTCTATTGTATTAAGTTGCTGTGAGCTTTAAATTCAACACTTCTAAGCAGAAGGTCTCTTCTCTGTCCTCGTCTGTGCCGCTGCAGTGTGTCCGCAGCTCTGTATCAAAGAGTATCGAGAAAGTCAAGAGCACTCACTTCGCAGCAAAATTTGGGGACACAAATGTCCCCAGAAGCACACTGCACATCATGCTGACTAGCAAAACAAACAAGCAAACAAAAAATAACAACTGCTTGACCTGAAGCAATAACAGTAACAGATTACGTCACACTTTAGCAACACTTGCCAAAAGCAGCCACCCAAAGTGCAAAGTAGTTTATAGTGTGTCAGCTCAGAGGATAAGCCCTCATCAGTCATGCACACTGACTCCTGCCTGTGAGTCAGACGCTCAGAGCGCCATGCATTAAGGAGAAGCAACACATGAGAGTAAGTCTCACTTTTCTTTGCTGGTTGCTCATAATGCGCTGCTCTTTATGAAACACAATAACACTGAAAGGAAACATACGAAAATGCCGAAAAAGGCAGACCTGAAGCAATCTTAGTCGACTGAGGGGTCTCCGACTAACGATTTGTTTCGAAGGTGGAATTTCAAGAGTCAGCCCTAAAGTTGAAGATATCTTAAAAACCTAAAAGATTCAGGGCTTTGGAGAAAACATTCACGACTGAAATTCGATTCCTAAATAATATGTTCACAAATTGCAATGTGAGAGTTTAACTGTTAATGAGCCGCAACAAACATTGCTGTTGATTGCAAATCAACAAACTTAATCAGCCACAGATGTCATTAGTGCAGCAAATGTCAACTCTTATTTGGGACTTGGAAACTGATTAAAGAAAGGGAGGAAAATCATTAGGATTATGTGTAATATTCCATAATTTTAAGTAAATGACTTTTTCAGCAACAACCCACAATATTTTTCCATGTGGTGTGAGGGACCAAACATTCTTTCTTCTTTCATTTTGCACAAAATAACATAATTCATTCGTTTTTAGACTTAGTTGCTGTCATTATTTACAGTACAACAGCTCGATTTAAAAACTTGATTTTCACTTCATGCTGCAAAAATATCTAAATAAAAGCAATGACGCAGAGCACTCGGAAGGAAGGAAATTAATATGCTGTGCACAGACGGAGATAGCCCCATCATGTTATTATGACATGTGACAAGATCTTGTTTTCGTTCGTGTTCCCAGCTATCAATCAGCAAGAACTCAAATGTTTATGGTCGAAAAGGAAATTAGGTTAAAGCTGGTGGTGCTGGAGGTAAAGGTGTAATTAATGTCATGTGAAGCCATGCGGTTAAAAAAGAGTCGAGATTCAGTCAGCTCAGACAGATAGGTGGAAGCTCTGAGATTGACAAGACTCAGGTGTCATCCTCATATCATTCAGTTTTCAGGTTAATCTTCAACAGCGCCTCAGTAATAATGTATAACATTTTCACCACGTATTGCTATATGTGACTAAAAAAGCCAATGTGAACTGACTTAATAAAAACTTTTATGTTTCAAACATATCTTTTTCTTCTTTTGTACAGGCAGTCATGGTCAGTTTATTTCCAGCAGAAGCAGTTTGTTGGGAATAAATCAATGAACAGTAGAGTGACTATAAGCAGCAGTAACCACTGTAGCTGAAAAAAACCAGAAAAACATCAATTAAATTAACTCATTACACTGTCAACAAACAATCGGAGGAAGGTCATCTTCACAGATCTGAGTAAATGATTAAAACGTAGCTCACTAATTTACACCCTGCACATCCGCCTTTCCATTCATAGTGTATGGCTGACATCGTAAGCAAATCAAATAAAGACACCGTAACTAACAGTCATTTATCCTAACAAGTATTGTCAGTGTGACCAAAGCGCCACATCTGTTCTCCCTTTGTTCCATACAGCTTGATTATTTCTCTTTCCAAAAACCATTAAAAATACATCAGTGAGTCACACTGTTGACTGGGTGACATGTTCCTTCATTCACCATGGACACACGCTGTGGTTTATTTTCAGTCCATCCCACATACAGATTCCTGCTGCTGGAAACTAGAGCTTTAAATGTCAATAAATCCGCCACTGAAAATAGTTCTGGAACATTTCCCTATTCACTCCAGTTTTAGAAACATTGGCTAAAATGACACTGAACCATAAAAAATAAAATAAAATCGTGGTTGTATATCTTGTGAACCAGTTACAGTCACAGTCACAGTCAGAGCACAGAAGATTTATAAAATCATCACAGTTAAGGTGGGCGCCCAAGTTCAGTAGTGTCACCAGTTCAGTATTTGAACAAATGTCTCCCTTGCAGTTACTGATGTATGACATTAGGTTAAGGCCAGAAATGTTTTGTGAAGAAAAATGTGCTGTCAGAGTAAAGTTGACCTTTGACTTTTTGGATCTAAAATGTCATCACTTCATTATTTTATCCTATAGGACATTGGTGTGAAATTTTGTTATAATTAGCACTTGAATTCTGCAGTCATGGCCACTAATTTCTAATCAGTTCATTCTTGAGTCAAAGTGGATGTTTGTGCCAAAATTGAAGAAATTCAATAACTGCATTTTTTAGCTATCGCATATGAGAATCAGACAGATAGGTCGAAGTAGCCTTGAACTTTGACCTCCCACCATCATATTCTAATCAGTTCATCACTGAGTCCAAGTGGACGTTTGTGCCAAATTTGGGGAAATTCCCTTGAGGTGATCTTGAGATATTGTGATAACAAGAAAGAGACAGATGAGGTCACACTGACCTGGAACTTTAACTTATGACCATGTAAAATATAATCGGGCCATTATTCAGTTGCTGATTGTTTGTGCCAAATTTGAAGAAATTCTCTCAAGGCAATCTTAAGATATTGTGATAACAAGAATGAGACAGGCATAAATACAGTGACCTTCGACTGCTGAAATCTAATCGCTTTTTTATGTTGAGTCCAAGTAGATGTTTGTGCCAAAATTGAAAAATTCCCTCAAAGCATTCAAGAGAATTAGACAACTTAGTCACAGTGACATTGACCACTAAAAACGAATCAGTTTATTGTTGAGTCCAAGTGGTTGTTTGTGCCAAATTTAAAGAACTTCCCCAAGTGTTTTCTTGAGATATAGTGGTCACAAGAATGTGATTAATGCAAGGTCACAGTGACCCAGACCTCTGACCGCCGAAACCTTATCACTTCATTGCTAAGTCTAAGTGGACGTTTGTGCCAAATTTGAAGAAATTCTCATCTTGAGATGTTCACAACCCAAAAACACAATGCCGCCGGCCACAGCTGAGGCATAAAAATGCTAAAAAAACCCCTCAAACTTGACTTATTACACGTAACTGTGATTCACCAGATTGTTTCTTTAATGCTGCCAAACTGAACATTGCAGAAATGAAGGCAGAAAAAGCCTGAAAGCAAGAAATCTGAGTAGTTAATCATATCTTTTATTGCTATGTGCTCCCCATTACAACAAACAGCATCAGTAGTGTACACTTCAATCTACACAAATACATAGAAAAGCGAATAGAGCAGAGAGTGACTGATAGTCAAGACAATCCTAATACTTCAATGCATGGATAGCACAGGGGTATTGATACAGTACATGGAGAATCCTATGCAGTAATATCTGTCTGAGGCTCAGGGATTGTCAATGTAACATCTACAACTACCCTATTTATCATTACAAGCTCTGTATAACATTAGCAGCAAGTAAAGGATGTGAAAAGAATGAGAGGAAATGTAAAATGGTTAGACAATACTGACAACTACAAACAGCATAAAAAACACCTTTACTGGTTTACTGGTACTACACTATTTATGTTTTATTGGTTAAAATAAAGCATTTGTCTGGTCAGTACATGTCGCTGTGATGCAACAGCTCTGTTAACAACTTCTACACAACAGCTGTGAAAAAACAGCTTTCTGACAAGTAAAACATCTCAAAATTGAGCATGTATATTTACATCTAATTGTTTGCAAAAAACAATGTAATTCCTAGTCTAATTTTTTTTTGTTTTGATTGTTTTTAAGTAAAAATCTATTGAAAATTTGAAAATGTGGAAGAAAAATTGGTTTATCTGCTACGGCTTATTGACCAGCTGGCACCGTACATACTGTAAAAACAAAGCAGAACCCTTTAACTTTCAATAAATATTTATGTACTCAATGCTATATACATGAACTATACATTGGCACACAGGAGTGAGTGTGAATAGTTATTTCTTTGCTGAAAACACAAAACTGTGTCTTTGCTATTGCAGTCAGATGCATGGTGGTTGTGAGGAAATCCTTTTTTTTTTTTTTCTTTTTTAAATAAATAGCTTTCTCTCTCCTGAACCTTCTTCCACCATAAAAAGCCATTTAGGTAATACTTTGGAAAAAACATGTTCCACATACAGTTAAACTCTTTTAGTTTCTTGTGCACACAATGAGGCTTTGTTCCTGCAAACACAACATGTACAATGAAGTCTTGCTCAGACTGAATGTGAATGAGTGAGATGATCTTAAAGCTCCATTAAGCGAGATTTTTGATAATAAAATTGGATCAAATGATTCTGTGTGATGTGAAAAGGGGTTGCTTTCTGCTGAACCACCTGAGAAAAACACCTGGGGCCTGATGAAAAAAGCTCTGTGTAGATTCAGGACTAAATCTGCGTGTACGCACAAAGGCAGAGCTATGCATACGCATTTTCTTTGTTATAATGATCCATGCATATGCCTGATTCTGTTAATAATGTAGATTATTGTGGTGCCGGGCGCACAGGCACAAGCCTCATTTCCAGATCCACAGATTACCATAAATGAATGTAAAGACGCCCTTAAACATCTGTTGTATATTGATAATATGGCCCTTCACGGTTTATTAGACCTGATCAGTCAGTATGTTTGTACGTTTGATGTTAGAAAACGTCACATCATTTTGTTAGTCTCACTAAAATGGGGCTTTAAAAATACCTGTAAACATATTATTTCGACTAAATTATAAAATAAAAAGAATTTCTCAAAGTCAGACTAATACAGCTAGATTATGCGGGCCGAGGTGTTCTGCAAACGCTTCAGGCTTTGATTGGAAATTTTAAAGCTTAACGTTGTAGAAGAAAGCAGGGAAAAACAAAAAAGTAATAAAGTACAAAAAGTAAAGTGTAGAGTACGTACGAAATGTACAGTGAAGTTATCCATATTTTACTGTTCGACATGCAACCTGTTGCTAACTTGTTTGACATGTGACGTAACAGGTCAACCAGACTTATATCATTTTCAGCTAAAACCATGCATACACCTGTTCTGAAGAGTGCGTGAGCTGTGTACATTCTCACTGCACTTCTCCTTTTATAAATACCAGTTAATGTGTAGAAAAAGGCACACGCATGTTTTTTGTGCGTACCCGTTTTTCATGCATCTGGCCCATAAAGCATGTCACAGCTCACAGCACGCTGGTTTGGCTCTCTGCAACTCCCCCAGATAAAATCAAAAAGATGAGTGTATGTTAGCACCAAAAACCAGAAAGCTGTAATAAACACATATCTGGTGAAGAAAGAGGCAGATGTTTTCCTCAGGAGTTGGTAGAGACCAAAACAGAGTGAGTGCTTGACTTTCATTCATCAGGTGGACAGAAACGTGCCGAAATGTGATTCACATGCTGCTCTCTTTCTGCTGGATGAATAAATATGCAACTGCGAGTTTGTTTGGGAGTCTTTCTGCCCCCTAGTGGTCAAAAAAGGCTTAATGCAGCTTTAAGTGAGTAAAAAATCGACAGGATATGCCACCTCAGAAAACTAAACAGCATGTTAAAGAATGGCGTTTGCATCTTTTCGTGGTCACATCAAAGAAGAAATTTCAAGAATGTTTCTGTCACAAGTATCACTTCCTATTTTAATCCGTTCAAGATGAATCAGGGAATATTATATATAAAATGAAGCACTATGCATTCGATTTCCTCACTTACAGAAAGACAACGTGGCAGAGTGTTTTTCTGGCTTGCTCTATCAGCACTACACCCCTGGTACTGAGCTTAACATGTTCCTTACTTAGATCCCCTTTTTGACCAAATAGCTTAAACCTCTCTGAGCAAAACCTTTGACAAAGAGAACAATACAAAGAGTCGAGAGGGTCGATGGCTAGCACCATAAAAACTTCTGATTTGGATAAAAGTTAAAGGCTGAGATGAAGTAATGTGTTTAAGTTGCTTCTTAAAGGAATTGTTTGACATTTTGGTAAATGTCTTTAATCACTTTCTTACCAAAAGTTAGAGGACAAGATTGATACAAATCCCATGTCTGCTCATTGATCATTAACTGACTGCCAGAAGACGTTAGCTTAGCTTGATTTAGTGTAATGACTAATAATAGAGGTAATAAACAGCAATCCTGGCTCTGTCCAAAGCTAACTGTGCCAGGCTAGTAGAGCTCTCTCTATCGTTTTTGCACTTTGGTTTTGTTTGAATCAACCAAATGAGATATAACATATTAATTAGTGAGCTTTGGAGGTGTTGATAGGTGATCTTTTGCACTTTGGACAGAGCCAGGCTAACTGTTTCATGGATGTATTAAAGAAAGTCTGGATACAGCCATGGAGGCGGGGCCTCCTTCGTTCCTATGAGAGCTGCTCATTGGTGCATGAAATAAAAAAAGCTTTTCTTTCAGATCTGCTGGCCCACAAGGCATGTGCACTAGAGACTTACGGTGGCCAAGCACGGCCGAGTGTCTCCAAGCGGATAAGTTAAGTGCTTCGCTTGCTTGAATGGCGGTCAAAAAATTTGGATCTTGCAGCTTTCAGCTTTTGTGAGTGGATGGTTTAAATCTAAATAGTGAAATGCGTCGTTTCACAGGGGTTTTGGCACTCACAAAAAAATGATTTACTGATTTACAGACATCTCTTTCCCGATGTAAATCAATGGGGAAAAGTCTTTCAAGGGTCCGTGGGCATCACATGACCGACCCTGACAGTGTAATTCGACTTTTGGTCACTATGTAAAATTTGCATCAGAGCTTGGCCCACTTCCTGGGGGCTTGAAATGTTCCCCCTGCTTCCAGTCTTTATGCTAAGCTAAGCTAACTGTCTCCTGGCTAAAGCTTTATATTAAATGTACAGATATGAAAATGGTAAAATCTCATCTAACTCTCGTCAAGAAAGACAAGAATATTTTTCAAAATGCTCCATTCCTCAGAGAACTTTGCACCAGCATTCAGAGTAATATAGTGCACTGTTTATGTCCATTTAATACCGCTGCTGAAACTGTAAACATTGTGAATATGTTATTATAATGGATTCAAATGTTTTGTGAAGTATCCTCAGCTTCTTAAAATAATACTGATATTTTCATGTACAGTATTTACAGGAACCTTTATAAATACCCATTTCCATAGAAACTGTAGAGCGCCACTTAACAGACATTGCTGGATATATTTATAAAAAAATCTATACAACTAAAACCATTTTCCCCAATGGTTTTCACTGGTTTGGCCACTTTCCATGTGTGGCTGTATAAAGTCCTGTGTTTGATTTTGCTTGAGGAGTATATGCAGACTCCTCGAGCCCTGGGACAGTTCATTCCTATATAAGTCAAGTTTCATGTTTACATTTTTTGGCAAGAAAATGGCAGTTTGTAATGTTCAAGTAAAAAGGGGATTTTCAGATCATCCGTTTTAGGTCTTTTTTGTCCATCATCTTCCACTTAAAATTAGAAAACTAAAACTTCCATCCAGCTAAAAGGTGACAGTCTAGAGATTTGAAAAGGAGGCATCTCATTAGTTGCAACTAGGGATGTCAACATTTAACCACGGAGAATTTTGACCGGTTACACACGTCAGTCGATTGGCTAATTTTACAAGTCTTCAGATGATACCAGGGTCTGGTATCAGCTAGCTAGCTAACGTGCTGCTCATTCAGCTATTACTGCTAGCATCACCTTCCCACCTTTGCTGTGGAAACATTGTGCCCACAGCTCGCCTCAGTGAGTAAGAGGCTCAATTTTGAGTCATAAAACCCCTTTAGCATTGTTGACTATGTTGTCAATGTTAGCTCTGTTAGCACTGTTGGCAGCGTCAGTGTTACTAACATAATTAACAATGCTAAAAGGTTTTTATGGCTCCAAATTAAAGCTGCCCACCGTGGGAATATGGCTGGACATGAGGATGGGCTCAATGTTTTCGTAGCAACGTTGTCTGCGTCCAAGACATTATTACCAGTTGTAATCTTGGAATAAGCAGCTAGCTAATGTTAGCATCAGTGGCTAGTTAATGTTGACATTTTGGGAAGTGCAAAAAGGCCCAGGAACTAGTGCTGCCGACTCTTTTCCAATCAAAATAGCTAGCCCTAGCTTCAACCGACATTAAAAACTTAACAGGAACAATTTAGCAGAAACGTTTACTTATTTTAAAACACCATATTTTTGATCAAGTTGAAATGTAAGATGATCAACTTCAAAGGCTGAAAAAAATTAAAACTGGTGGACAACACCAACACGTGGACAACAATGAACGTAAATGTTATTAAAGTATTCTTTTGGTTTGCCTCGAAAAAAAGTTAATTTTTTGTTAAATTGGATGTGGTAAATCTATATGAGTGTTGTTGGTTCCTCGATCCTGATCTGCCTGATGTCAAATTTGGAAAAATATTTTTTTAAAAAGATATTACCAATTATATTACAAGATATTATGATGCAATTCCAAAAGAAAAGATTTTTAAATTCTTCTCCCAAATTTCTGAGCATGTTGAAGACCAATTAAGGACTTATTTTTAGATTAAGAAAAATTTAATGCCTTTAACTTTTTAAGGCTCTGCAGGAACCCTGACCTACTGCTCGGCACAGTAGGAGGGAGAAGGACACCCCAAAACAGCCGTGGACTACGATTACTTTGCATGTTAATATATTACAGAATAATGCTCTCTTTTTTTTTTTTTTACTGATGATCTGAAAAAGTTGCTAAATTTATTGCTAGTCACTTTTTAGAATTGAAGTCACCAAGAGGGACAGAAAAGTCACTAAATTGGCAACACTGCCAGGAACCAGTGAAGACCGGAGGTTGAACAGTGTGCATGTTTCTGCATGTTAACACAGTTGGCCAGCTGTCTGTCAGCAAAGCCAACATAAAATAAAATAATAGCCATGACATTAACAACACAAAAAATTTAAGTTTCACCACCACTAAATAAATAGCACTTTGAAATGCAGCACTAAAGCTCACTGAGGCAGTTGAACACGAGACTAAAAGAAGGGCCTCTTGTATTTCATGTGTTTTTGGTTAACAGGTGTTGTCCGATCAAATGCAAAATTAAAAACCAAGCTGATCAAACTGACATCCCTAGTTGCAACAAGCCAATATACAATGTTAATCAAATGCAAAGCATCTGGGATTCACCTACAGAACAACAAATGTAGCTATTTAAGCTCAAGCTGTGTTGAGGTTTTTCTTTTAACACGGCCACAAGTGCAAAATGCCTTTCAACACCAATTCCTGTGTCCATTTCTCTTCAACTGGTGCAGTCTGAATACATTTCCACAAATTCAATCAGCTCTAATGACTGCAACAGTTGAAATTTTCTCTCGCAGTCTGCTGAGTTTTTGCCGGAGGACCAGGTGCAATGCTCCACAAACACAAGGGGCCTGATTCATTATATGACAAGACCAGAGAAAAAGACCAATCGGGCACCTTCCCGCACCTGAACTGTAGGTGACATCAGAGAAAGCTTGAAGACCCATCGGGTCTAAAAGGTTTGGTTGGAATTAAGAAACCATTTCTTTTTAGTATCTACTGTTTAAGGTTAGGAGTCGGTGTAGTAAAATAGATGGATCCTTTGAATATTTATCTGTCCTTTGGCTGTTTTGTATCCCTAAAATTATTCACTATGAACTGCAGACGCTGTGTTTCATTAAGCTTTTCATTTGACGCGGATGAAAATTCCCTTCGGACCATGTGCCCCTTTTACCTTAAAATGATTGAATATTTTTCTCCTCTCAATGAAATGCATGAAACAGAGCAGCACGGCTGTTTAGGTAATAAGATCCTCTTGGGGGCTCCCTGGAAGATGTCATATCAAAAGTCAATATGAGGGGGCAAAAGGGAAGGGAAAATTCTCAACAAAGTGAACCAGCACTTTTCTTTCTCTCCGTTTCTCTCTCTGTGGTGTTTGTTGGCGTGAGAAGACTCAGGATGAAGCTGGATTATCTGGTATACATTAAGAGTCCTAACGGGGAAGGGCGTCATTTTCATCTCTCCACTTCAGAATACGCTGTGGGCCACCGACTATCTGTAAAGCCGCTCGACCTTTGACCCTCAGTGGGATCCGCCAGGGGAGATGGCGCCATGGCGGGCAGCTTCCTGCCAGTGATACCCATGTGTCGTGGGACCCGCCGTGGTGCTGTAGTGATCTTTGACGGGGTTTTCTTCAGCGGGGCCGGGGTGGTGACTTGTTTCGCAGCATTGCCCAATGTGGTGGACGCTTTGCCTGAGACTTGTTTGCCGCTGCGGGTGCCGTTGGCCGCCACAGAGGCCGTCAGTGTCTCAAGCAGCTGCGAGGCTGATCCGAAGCGGACATGCTCCTCCGTCTCAGCCGCCTCCGAAAACAAAGACAAAGCCCCGCTGCGCTTGCTGCAGGAGTCGCAGCACAGTTTGTTGTAGCCTGGTATGGAGCAGTATCGCGCAAGCACTTCCATTTGGCAGAAGATGGATTTGTCTCCATTACACGGCTCATCTGAAAGGCAAAAAGCATGCAGAGTGAGCTCAGTGCGAATCACGCAGCACCGAAAAGCTGTGAAGGCCTTGGAAAGAGATTAAAAGGGCTGAGCAGAAGTGGGAGCATTAAAGAGAACTGACACATTGCTTTTCATTGGAGACTGACAGTCACAAAAAAGCTGTAGTGCTTTTCAGTCACATCCGGCATTCAGCTGAACAGTGCTCCTTCTACTCACGTCTGCTCACACAAAAGTTGTGTCACAGCTGCAGAGTACTGTACGTCCTGATGGTGAGCAGGTTTTGAGTTTGTGCCGCTCGTGTACTTGCACTGACATGACATTTGAGCAACGTTCGTAAACATTCATTTATTGAAAAGACAAACACCACCGATGTTTAAAAAAGGTTGTTTAGTCTTGGATTTGAGGTTATTTCCTGAATCCTCACAGACTTTTCTGACCACTTCGATAAAGAGAAACGATTTCTAACCTGTTAACTGTGTCTCCTAATGGGCGATAAAACGACAACCATAATGATCTCAATATAATAGTGATAAAGTACCTTTGATAAATCCTCCATATAGTTAAACCGCCCATACATGCTCGGAGGGGGACAGTAATGCATCTTGAACGCCAGTTACCACCTGCCATTAACCAGAGGAAGATTATGTTCTGCTGTTTGGCAAACATAATGTTCGGACAATAAATAACAGTTGAATCCCCAATTTATCAAAAACTAGTCTTTAAATTTAAAAGAAATGATGATTTCGTAAGTAGATAAGTATCGATATCAACCAATATGAACATTTTATATCGTGATAATACCTTTCGTCATATCACCCAGCGCTTCTCTATTTGATTGTGCAGTGAAAAGACATTTCTGTCATCCAGGCTGCTGTTGGTGAAAATTCTTGGTCATCCAGGTCATAGTAACTCTAGGTGGTACATCTTGGGCAACTGGACTTGAGTTTCTTGAAGATCTTTCACCTCTCATCCAAGTGGCTTCTTCAGTTCTAACAGACTAGTTGGGGGTTGCACTGTAGCTAATCCTCGAGTCTACTGGAATATTGTCAAAAATGCGAAGAAATTCCCTCAAGGTGTTCTTGAAATACTGCGTTCACAAGGATGAGACTGACAAGGTCACAGTGACTTTAACCTTTGACCTTTGATCACCAAAATCAAATCAGTTCATCATTGAGTCCAAGTGAGCGTGTGTGTCAAATTTGAAGAAATACCCTCATGGCGTTCTTGAGATCATGTTCACAAGCATGTGCAGGACAGAGAGACATACATATGGATGGACAACATAAGGATAGGAGGGTCTGAACCCCGGCTCTTCAAGTCTGCATATCAAAGTATCCTTTGGCAAGATCCTGATCCCTAAATTGGCTAATGAATTAAGTGGTCTAATGAATTTAACATAACAGGGCACTTTCAGACACAGCAACAGTTGACTATGACAAAAAGTGCACGATATAAACTTAGCAAAAATTAACAAGTAAATGACTATCTGCAGTATAAACTATTGGGACATCGTCCAGACTTTGAGCCTTTTATCAACTCAATCCTCGTCTCAGCTGCTTCTCTCTATCTGCTTTTATATTTGAAATGGTATGAATGTACAACCAAATACGAATAACGGTTTTTATGTGAATTCATCTCATCAATAAGCTTAATGAAAACATTAATATCTATAATACATTTGCTTGTTTTGTATGTATTGATGTGGGTTGGTCAATACTCGCCGCATATTGGACGTATAGCAGAGTGCTATGTTGGTGTTAAAGCTCTGAGAAGTAATATCCTGCAGAGCCACGTATAGTGCAGATCAATATTGGAAATACAGTATGTCCTTTTGTGTACTCTCTGGAAAAGAGAGTGTGATATTTGCACCTTTATCCTAGTTTATCCCCATATTTCCACTCTAATATAGAAATAGTTCAGCATTTAAAAATGACTAGAATAATGCAGAGCATCTATAGAGGATGCTCTAAAGGGTATGGCACAGGCGCATTAACAGCATTTCCAGCCCACTTTTCACACATAATCAGGGTGCAAAATAAGGCGCAAGGGGTAAGGGGGTTGTATTTAGTCCCTTAACTAATTTCAGGTGTTTTTGGCATGTATCATGAATCCAATCAGAGTATCATCACCAATTACCTCTAAAAGCCAGGTGTATCTGCACCTGGCACACTGAGATTAAATAGTGGATTTGATAAATGACAAAGCGAAACAGAAAAGGTGGAGTTAAAGAGAAATATACTGTGCATATTTTTCCTCATGTCTGTGACAGTTGTACACATTGAAATTGTAGTGAAAGGTAATTACACTCGATATGATTATCAAAAGACCATTTTCACTGTATTTTTTTTCGCTGTCAGGCAGAACAAATGGACTGTGAGACTACGAATCTCAAGATGATCCGCATCTGAGCAGCATCATGTTTGTTGCTCACAAATGCACTGCAGTTTAACTCACCTTTCTATGGTTATTCATACTGTGTTGAGAATTACATAGCCTGTAAAACTACACATCTGATCAGTATACAAGGGAGAAAATGTCTTAGTTACTCTGAATGTAAAGGCAAGAAATGATGTACTGTTGTTAACGTCTTTATGTTTTGGGAGAAATATCACATTCACTGATCCAAATGCTCTAACCCTTTATTCAAGTTATTTTTAGCTGAGATAGATTTTTATTTTGAGTCTCTTAAATTTGTGACAAATAAGACCTTTCTGTAGCTAATATTCACTCAGTCTTATTTATCTGAGTGGCATCAGTCATTGCTGTTCAAAGAAGTCTGTCACCCATTTATTCATTTAATCATATATTTTATTTTTCTTTATTTTACCTTCTGCCAGTGCCTCATGTCACCTTTGTACTTGAAGTTTTTGAACTGATTGGTTGTACTTTATATTCTAAGTTCTTAACTGCTATAGCACCAGACCCACTATTGCCGTCCAGCTAAAGATTCGTGTAAATACACGTTCAAATGAAGCACAGTACGCCCGGGCACAGTCAAACAGCAGATGGTAGCTGCTTCCTTTGGATTTGTAACCCCTGATCATTTATCACAGCCCTCCCCTCTCCAGCTGTTGTCAGTTATGTACGTTCTGTGTGACCAGTGGAGGCTGAAAAGCCATCGGCTGTAATTGGAGCCAAGTTCTGCTGATGATTTGTCAGACGCCCTATGCTATCGACCTTATCGATAAATCAATTACCTCTACTAGAGAAACTTTTTATGTTTCGGTCCATTCACTACAAATGTACTACACTGATGATTACTCTACAAACCCTGCCGTGGTGTTTCAAATGTATTTTTCCAACCTCGCAGCAGCAGTTGCTTTCCATTCATCTCTGCGGGTCATGAAAAATAATTGGCACACTCTTGAAACCTGTTAGATAAGAGTACCTGTAATTCAACGCAGCCTCAGATGTAGTAGTGTTTTGAGGCGAAGGGCGGACTTTTTTTCAGAAAACCGAGCATGAACTGCACTCACCCCCTCAACAATAACTTAACTCTGAAATCAGTTAATCCTTTAAAACCTGGATCCACATCTGTTTTCTTGTGCTGCTTTCAGCCGCTTGACCCTTTGAAACCTGAGCAAACTCGTTTGATAAGCATGGGGGCAAAAGGTAGTGAGCAGTTTGACAAGAAATGTGTCACAAATTGCAAGTAAGTAAAAGGTGACAAGAAAAAGACCTGAAAATACTTTTTCTTAAAAAAGGAATTTCTTTCTTTTTACCTTTCTTTTTTGCTTATTATCAAACCAATGTGCTCAAGTTTCAAAGGGTTAATGCAGACCTGATGTTAACTCTGATAAATGAATTTTCGTGTGTCTGCTGATAGATTTGAATGACTGGAAACCAACGGCTGCCTGAAGGGTCGGGACAATTCATGATTTGCAGAGAAGGAGGTGAAACCTGCAAAAATAGCTTTTGGAAATGACAAATTATGTATTTTGTGATTTATTTGGGACTGTTTGAGACAAATGGCATTCTTCATAATTATTGGATATTATTCTCAGGAATGCAAAATGTGCTGAAATGTTGATCCATTAAGTTGAAAAGAAATGCATCTACGTTGTTAGTATTCAGCGAGAAAAGGCATTCATTTTTCTTCAGCTCTTAATAACTGACATGCTTACCGTGACAGGGTCCTGGTCTGCACGGCCTCACATTTTCAGGTTTTTCTCCACTACATTGATCTCCGATTCGGCAAGTGACCAGACGCCTCTCCATCCCCTCTCCACAGGTCACAGAGCACTGTGGAGGAGAGCACGCAGAGACTCACTCTCATGCAGTAAGAGAACACAGATTTTGAAGTGGAGGCAGGTCACACAAGCAGCAGGAAATGTCAGAATAACAAGCAGACTTTAAGTTCAATCTCCACCTAAAAACGCAAGGTCTCTCTGTTCAGTTGACCTGGCAAAAATATCACCATAAAGCCTTTTCTTTATCTGTGCTTAGAGCAGATTTCTCACAGGGAAATCTGTGTCTAACTTAGCACAAAAACTTTTGAGTCCTGGATAACAGGAAGCTTACTTTGCTGGTTTTAACTTTGCAGCAGATGTTTTTCACACAGCAGCTTTAAAGTGACTGGACGGATTTTATGAACTTGGCTAAAAAGTTTGTCGAAGAGGTGGCATCTAAACTTGATTTCTTTAACTTACTATTTCACTAGTTTTTCAGATTCAGAACAAACTAGATAGCCAATATCAAACCAAATATTTTTCTGTGGAAGAAAACTTTTTAAATAATGGTGGGGGGCAACATCTGCTGCTAACTAGCCATATCATCAGACAGCTGTAGGTAGGTTTCCATTACAGACCTGCGTAGGACTTAAGCAATATTTACAAAATATCAATAAAACATAATTGCGAGATGACCGTCCACTGAGTGTTGTTATGCGACTCACAGAAGCATGGCGATGGATGTTCAAAACATTAGCAGGTTTAGTTCTATTGAAGCCACCTCACTAGCCGTCATTATTTCCAATCAAAGGTGTCACAGCGTGCTATATGAGCGATAATGGAAAGGAAAGCCCCTTATATGTCGGAACGGCCACGTATGAGGGATTTCTATGAGCGGATAGTCCATGATTTCACAGAGGAATTGTGGATTAAAAGCTTCCGAATGATCCACTCAACTTTTGAAGAGTTATACGATGCAATAACAGCTCCTGTGGTGCCTACTACATCATGAGGGAGCCAGTTCCTAACGACAAGCGCATAGTCATAGCATCATGTGACCTAGAAAAGCGAAAAATGTGTTTCCATCACAGTTTTGTGAAATATGGCTTATGAATCGCCTGAAATACCCCTTCATGCGAGTGTAAAAACTTTATGCGATAAATGGTATATTTTTCTAAATTGATGTGCTTCCATAAGGTGTATTTTATATTCACAGTTTCAATTTGTGCATTTTGAGGGTTAATGTAAACCCGCCCAGTGAGATCGAAGAGCCCTTGTGCCAAACAGTCATTGTTTTCTTCTTGAACCTGCTCGCTAATTTCAGGGTGAAGCTGTTAGTATTGAACCCTGCTTTTAACCCTGCCCTAAACTGATGCGACACAACAGAAAAAAAATCAGCCACAGCCATCGCTGAGTGCCATCTTGTTTGCTAAAGGCTGATCGCAGTAAACAAGGCGAACATTGGAATATTTACCGTCAAACCACTGAGTGCTTAAATATGCATAAAAACACGCATATAATGAGCTACATTTCAATATGGAGATGAAACATGTAATCAGAAAGTTTGGATCCAACTCAGACAAATCAGCATGAAGCATTGTGTCCTATTAGCTCTCTGCTCCCTGCCGCTCAGCAGGATGTCTGCTTTATTGGCTCTTTTCATGGTTTCAAAGGTCTCATTTGGTGAAATGGAAGAAATTAAACTGGCATGTTGTCAGATGAGATGTGACACTGCTCTAAATTGAATATTAGATGTCTCATATTTTATTTTTATCTTTTTGAAACGAAGAAATCAAGGTCATGTCATGCACATTAAAGCTGCTGCTGCGTCGAGCTGGCGACGAGCGAGCTGACATTAGTTAATTGGACACAAGACGACATTCAAATAAAATCAACGCGATGGATCTGTGGCTAAATGATCCACTTCCAGACTTCAGAAAATAAGACTTTAACCTATAGAAATGCTATCAGCTGCACAAAGTGGAGCCCTTTCATGTTAGAGTCAAAGGAAAAGCTCTCTTTCAAATAGATCACGTGGATACTGAACCTCTGACCAGGCTCCGGTCCTCCACTGGGCAGGACACGAGACTCTGTTGCAGGGCCTGCGGCTCTCCGGTTTCTCTCCGCTGCAGTACTTGCTGTGGACGGAGCGGTTGGTGCCCTCATGGAGAAACTGCACGCAGCGAACGGTCCGGATCTGGAAGCCCAGACTGCCGCAGGTTTTGGTGCAATGCTCCCATTCATCTGAGATCCATCTGGATGAACCAAAGTGAGGAAATAATTGAGCGGGTTAGCTGATTACGTCATCACAAAAAGGTACACATTTAAGAAGAATAGCAAATCTTACATTCAAAATCTACTAAAGTAAAAGTATTCTGACTGACTGAAATATCGTTATATATTACATCATTTAATAATACAGATAGATCAATGTTTAACTGCTTAAAACCTGAGCAATTTGGCTTTTTTTTTTAAATCAAGGAAAAAAGGATGAGGAGAGACTAAACAAAAATTAGCTGGAAATTATTTTTTTTAATTACAAGAAATTTACCTTAAAATAAGCAAAAAACAAAACAAAACTTAAATAAAATAAAACAAACAAAAAAACAGTAAATTAATGACCTCAAGAAAGTGCTACAAAAAAACAAAAGAAAATTTAATTGAATTCTTCTTTTTTCAGTTTTTTTTGTTTGTTTTGTTCATTCTTTTCTTTTTTGTTTTCCCCATCTAATTTTCAGATCATTTTCTCATCCCTGAATCCACTTGAATATTTGAGCCAAATTTAAGAAATGTCCTCAAGGTGTTCTTCAGATATCGCATTCATGAGAACGGGCGGACAGATGTGGGGACAAACAACCCAAAAGCATAATGCCTCTGGCCTCAGCTATCGCAGGCATGGAGGCATAAAAAAAACAGAGTCATTAGTAAGTAACTGAAAGATATATTCGCAAGCGTCCTTATGTGTTTATTTGTTGAATGCTCTTAACTGCAAACAAACAGAACAAACAGTTCAGATCTAATTAAAGCGTCATTTAGAATGAATGAGCCCCCAAACATAGTTTGCAATCAGCTGTTTTTAGGAGAGCTCAGTTAGTCAATTTGTGTGAATAACATCTTCAATCAAAAAGAATGAATATAGCCTCTCTTTGTGTTGAGTCCTCAATTTTATAATTCAATAAACAAACAAATGCAAATGCAATATTGACATAAAAATATCAATGTGTGGCTTCCAAAAACAATTTCATAAAACACTCTTAATTTCTACCCTATCTGATCTCTCCCAAAGTCCCTGCAGCAGGGAAGATATTTCCACTCAGTGCTGCATGAAAGCATTTAAATGTCTTCAATAAACACTCTTGATATCATCCACCAGCCTGCAGTCTGCAGTACTTTCTCTCACAGCAAATATACTGTGATACTGCGGGTGACAGTTTGATAATTGTTGTTGTTCAGCCTTTGTCTGGTACACCTGACTGCAGGGACAGATGCCAGTGTGCCGCTCTCATATTGATTCACATTGTATTTCACTGTTTTTCTCTGATGTCTCAGCAGCAGCAGATCATATCTATTTGTATGAAAATTTCTTCTGAGAGGTGTACAGACTACTGTGACAATAATGACTGTTGAATCACATCGATAAAGAAAACCTCAAGGACAGATGGAGATGAGTTGTGGCTTCAACTGGGGCAAAACTTGGCATAAAGACACAATTGTAGTCTAGACATTAATCAGTCGATAAATCCTACTGACTTAAATGAGTCCCTGACTGTTTCCTCTACCTCCACCACGAGGCTGACTTCTGTGGCTCTGAGTGAAATGTCTATCAGATGGATTGCCATAAATGTTCCTCAGACAATCATGTCGCCCTCAGGATGAACTGTAAAAACTTTTCCTTAAACATCCAGCCAAAGCATGAAATTATCAGATACTTTGATTTATGACCAAATATCTACAAAACTAATGACATTTCTATCTCCCACGGCTATACTTTTCCTGCTTAACTTAGTGCAGACTATATGGCTTTAACCCCAGTGTGCCTGTCTGAGATACTTTGTCGAAATATGGTGAGAAAAGATTCATAGCTAACAAATGCTGGGCATCGAGTTTGGGCAAGTCTTCAACTTGTTATGCCACTATCACATTTTTTTAAACATACAGCCAAAAGCAACATGCTTTTGTGGTTGCACTACCTTGGTGATGAGTATTTGTGGTCATTCTCACCAATCTGCATCCAACTGTGCAATCGTGTCAGTACGGGTGTGCAGTTTGTGCATCCTCACATTGAAATGACAATGGTCTTGGACAAAAATTGTCCTTTAGTGTGCAGAACGATTCTCAAGATTTTTAAAGTCTAGTAAACTTTTATCTATAGCCCCTTTTACACTACAAGGCAGGCATTGGTGACATTATGATGCCTCTCATTCTCTATAAAAGGTACAATCTTGGCACGAGGAGACAGTTGTCTCACCTTTGAGCTGGCAACAGAGGTAGTAACAGCTGTCTAAAAGAGACAGCCAGCAGGATGGGATCGTGCGCAGGAGGGGTGATATGTGCGACCCACTGCAGGCGCTAGCAGCCATTAGCAGCTAACTCAAGGTAGACGCAGTGTCCAGAAATGTCTGCAAAATTTGCAAGACCATATGATTCGGGAGCTCCTTGACCTCCAAGCAGAGGATGAGATCAGCCGCCATATAACAGAAATGGTAAATGATTTTTATTGCCATGTTGTGCCTTTGTTATTGTTCATAAAGCACTGTGTATGTTTAACGTCACGCCCATCACGCTGCTTTTGCTTCTGCAATACCAGCATGCTGTCTAAAATCACACACGGAAGAGGCATGATGTAGCAGTCATTTGATTCTGTGTGAAAATTAGAGGTCGATTGATATTGGTTTTCCATATTTGGAACTTATATGCATTTTCAATAAAAATTAAAATCTTTCTTTCAATATTTGGAATTTGGAATATAACAAACTCCAACACAAAACTTTGTTTAAATGCCTTTAGCAAATGTGTCATCAAAACAAAACTACATCATATACAATAATTTCCCAGCAACTTTTTTGTTATTAAGTCAAGTGAAAATTTAAATAAAAAATGAATAAATAGCACTGTGGGGTTTTACAAATTTAAAGTTCCTCCCATGCTGACACTTTTTTTGCACATTTTAATTAATTATTTTTTTCGCCGATCATTAAAAAAAAATAAATGCAGATACAAATAATTAGTAAAATGCCAAATATTGGCTCCAATAATTGCCCAGGAAGATATTCTGTCAACCCGTAGTAAAAATGCAAAAGCAGCATAAATAAGGGACTTCATAATGGCCCTTTAGTGTGATCTCTGTGTAAAAGGGCTTACGTATATGCTGAACAGCAGAGCTGCAACTAGTGATTATTTTCACATCAATTGTTTCGTTTTTTTTAGGTCTTTAAAATGCCAATCACAATTTTCTAGAGCCCAAGTTGATGCAAGTTACTGTCTTCATTTGTGTAAAAGCCCAAAATATATTCAGTGAGTCAGAAAAGCAGCAAATTCTTACACTTGATAAGCTGGAACCACCAAATGTTCAGCATTCATGCTTGACAAATTGCTGCATGGGAACATAAACCTGCCTTCAAATCAATTTACTTTGATCTACCTCTGATACGTTTACAGTTTAGTTTAGATCCACTACTGTTTTAGGTGAGTAATGTGTGTGATGCCCCAGGGTCTCAATAACCCAGTCATCTCACCGTGTAATAACAGGCCTCTGGTCCGTCTGACTCTGTAAAACCATGACAGTGTAAGAAAATCTATTCCACCAAACATCAGACCCTCGAATCCAGACTGAGACACACACCATGCACATTTCTACCTGGATCCTCAACATGCCGTTTTTTAGATTTAGTGGACCCAACAGCAGAAAAAACACTAAAAACTGTTTACATGCTTCCACTTTTAACTTAGTGAGAGTTTGGATGGCTTTGGTAAAGATTTTAGAAATCAAATTGAATGTACGTATAAGAAACACCGACATTCACTCTGAGGTTCTCTTAGGCTCCAGTTCTTTTTTCTTTCACTTTTGTTAAATCTACTTTAATGGTTTCTGAAAGCATTTTCAGCCTTATGAAAGAAAAAAAGCTCCCACTGAGATGGTGAATAACATGAGATTTTTGAATGGAGGGGAAAAGGAAGGCGCTATGTAAAATGACTCATTTCAGGCTTCTTTAAAGGTCAGTAAAGAATCGAGTTTGGAACGAAACGGCAGGCCTGGATGGCTTTGAGAACACCATTTGTAGTTTTTGGATAGTAATTACTTAAAGACAGCTAAGGTGCAGCAGTGAAATGTTTACTAACCATTAAACCTGAGCACTCTGAATAACTCTGTCAGAACTTCCCATGCCCTTCTCTGCCAACAGAGAACAGCTTCTGTTCCTGTTTCTGCACCTCATTTTGACCCTTTTGGAGCATTTCAACCAAAAATGAATTGGTTTGGAACCCTAAAACTGGTTCCCCGATGGGACCAAAAAACAGCAGGTTTTTCCTGACCTGAAGTGCGAACATGAAGAAATCACTTGGCTTAGGTTAGAAAGAGAGGATGGAGAAGGCAATAATAGAGTTATTAAAGGGATAGTTTCGGGTTTCTGAAGTGGGGCTGTATGAGATACTTATCCATAGTCAGTGTGTTACATACAGTAGCTGGCGGTCGGCGTGCTCCCGGTTTGCAGAAACAGATGAGGCGGCGCTCCACAGCTCAGGAGGAGCTGATATCAAAATGTGTTTTAGCCACTTTAAAAACCCACGATATACACGGTATATAGGCATTTGCTGTCATATCATGATATAATTCAAAACTGGCGTATAGCTGCAACCATTCTCCAGACACAGATCAATCCCCATAGACCCTGATGTTAAATACCCAACTTTACATACACATCTTTACAGCCTGATACAAAAATGGTTTTGCTCCTCGCAGCGGCTGCGGGCTCAGTTCTGACCTCAGCCCTTCGCTGCATGTCATCCCCTCTCTCTCCCCCTTTCATGCTAATATCTGTCCTATCAAATAAAGGCAAAAAGCCCTAAAAATTATATTTAAAAAAAACCCAGTTTTGTTCTCTATAGCTAATTTTAACATTCATGCCAACTGTGCAGGATAGGAATTTTATTATAAGTTCTTATTTTTATTTGTATTACTATTATTGCTGTGCATCTCTCCCCCTCTCCCTCTCTTTATTTCTCTTTCCTTTTTGTCATTTCTTTAAATTAATTGTTATTTACAACATCTATTGCACATCTGTCTGTCCTGGAAGAGGGATCCCTCCACAGCCGCTCTTCCTGAGGTTTCTACCGACCCCACTTCTGGCTCCAAAGAAACCCAAGACGATGACAGCTACTCTCAAGGTTTCAAAACAGGAGTCCACAAACCGAGTGACATCACCGAAGCTACGTCGATTATTTCTACAGTCTATGTGCTAACCACAAAGGCTCAGCGCTCTGAATTCAGACTCTTTCCAGTCTTCTCTGAGAGGTTGAGACTCATCCATCAGCAAAGCCACAACTCTGCTAACACTTCCTCCACATACTAAATGTAAAATGCTAAAAGGCTCCTCAATGCAGAAAGCTGTCATGCTCACTGACTGAAAAAACTTTACTTAAAAGTGAAGTATATAAGAGTCTAAATGAAATTCATTTCACCCATGATTAAACCCTCTTACAGTTAATCAAGAAATTACCATTAATATTCACGTATATTAACATGTCATAAGAAATCTTCTGTCTTTCCAGAGGGACTGTGTGTGTGTGTATGTGTGTGTGTGTGTGTGTGTGTATGTGTGCATGAGTAGAAGAGCATTAATATTCAACACAGGATGCGTAGATAGGGGAGAATAATCAAAATGACCCATAAGATTATTTCAACACACATCAAAATCCACCACAAGATAGAATTTTAAATTACAGATACTGTATAGATTCCAATTTACCTCGAGTGTTATCTAGTCCTGAATATTATATTGATCTATTCATGTAGTTGCTGTGATGTACTGATGTCACTGAAACTGGTGGGCAGTATTCCAACTTTTCTACTTATGAAAGTAAGTATTTATTTTTTTGTTTTTTCTGGAAAGATAAATTACAAATTATGTCTAGTTCCAAAATTTGGTTGTTTTGAGAGCAACACATGATGTATTGTATCAATATTCTCAGTAGAAGATATGTATTTTGTGATCTGGGTGAATTGACCCTTTTAAAGCAACTTTATTTTTGTTTGTTTGGGCCACAAATAAATTTATTTATAATTTTAACTCATCAAGTTTCTAGAAATCATGACCCAGATGATCCAAAGACCTTACTGTGAGCAGTTTCAGTTAGAAACTACTTTTTTTCAACCAAACTGCACTCACCAATCATATCCTAACGTATCCACCGTATGGTTAATGATGAATGGACCTGTTCCTGTATGGCGCCTTTCTAGTTCTCCAAACACTCACAGTGCTTTAACACTACATGTCACATTCACCTATTCACACACTGGTGGCCGATGCTGACATACAATTATGACTGAGGATACTCCGACGTGCAGACCGGAGGAGCTGGGGATCAAATCGCTGATCGCCTGATTAGTGAGTGACCCATTCTGCTCTGATCTGAGCGAGCTATTGTCACAGATCAGCTGAGGAGAATGGCATGAATGTTTACATCTCTCGCTGTCATGAGCACAACCGTCTAGTCCATGAGCGGATGCACGCTTCCTTGTGTGTGGTGATACAGTCGGCGGGTGTAGTTTGGTAGAAAGAAATTAATCTTCAGTAATCGGGTTGTGATTTCTGGAAGGAGACATTGCTGTTGAAGTTTTCAAATGCATTTTTTGGGCGCCTTGTGCCCCACAAGACGAGATCCATCCGGTTCCTTTAAACTGGAGAGAAGGCAGACGTCTCTATGGCTGATATCTCCAACGCTCGACAACACACACCAAAACTATCTAGACTGATAAAGAGTGCCACAGGTAAGAGGAAAAAATATCTAATTTTGATTTTGGGGGAGAACTCTCCCTTTGAAATACCTGGAATTTTAGTTTCTTAGCTAGAAAAGCATGCCGGATGGCATACTGCAAAATCCAACTGGATGTAGTAAGTATTTTTGGTGTACTGCATCTGGACATACAAACATTTTTTTTCTGGCATACATTATAGTATGGTAGTATGTGTATTTGAACGCACAGTTCATGTCTGAATAAATTTCATGGCAGACCAGCTTAGTAATAGTTCCTGGGATTTTTCAGTCTAAAGTGGACTAACTGATCAGTTCTGACATCTCTGGAGCCATGCTGTGACCTTGGAGGTTAAATTTAACCATTAACATGCACAAGACATAGTTCAGTCAAAAAACAAACAGAGGCTGACTGCAAAAAGCATCGGACCTCTGAGATATTTGCTTTTCTAGTTCAAATGGACTCAATCCGAAAGAGAAGTCAGTCAAGCCTTGAGAGAGAAATACAAACAGTTTCCGAAACAGCAGAGAGTGAATGTTTCAGATCACAGAAGCTTTAGATCTCGCCTCTCTCGTTCTTTCGGTTTAAAGCTCGGCAGATCAAGCGGCGGGTAAACATTAGCTTACTATAGGTCTTCAGCATTGCATCATCTCTGAGTTTTGAAGTTGGCTGACAACCTGAGTAAGCTTCCTCATGCTGCAGCTTAGAGGTTTGGATGATTTTGGCTGCAGTTTTTGAGTTTTTACACCACAAATCAGCTTATGCATCCATTTCTTTCACCTTTAGGCCTTTTTTTTTCACGGCTCTGCATTAAGACTCCATCGCCTCTGCCAGCACATTCATTTCCTCAGATTTTTCTTTTTTTACCTTCACACCCCTGCTGCTGCTTCAAGCATAGCTGCTGTAAACAGCTTGAGTGCCTTTTTGCCCAGCGAGGCCGTTTTTTCACTCCCGTTATCTCCTTCCAACGCAGCTGTCTTCGCTTTTAAATGACTTGGGAGGAAATGCTGCTATGATGGATCTCTTGCGACACAGCTCATTGCTCTCCTAACAGGTCACAGTGGATGGATGTATTGATAAAAAGTGGACCTGTCCTGGTTCGTGGCACCACAGATCTAAGGCTGCATAGTGTGACATCATTTAGAGATTGATCAGTTTTCACTCGGTCTCAGATTTTGCAGCGGAGTGAGCCCTCTTGACTTTTACACTACTCTTTGGTACAGAAAACTGCGAACGTGTAGACAGTTTACAGCTCACAGACACTTCATACTTAAAACAAACTTAAGTCTCTGGATTTTTTTTTTATCTAGTGTCTGTTGTACATTTAGGACCCGTTGTTAGTGCAGTAAGCTTGTTTACTACATGACATGAACGCTGCTGTCACACTTCTAATACTGTTCCAACTTTAAATCTTTAAAAAGATAAAATACTTTTCCTTAAATGGATAGAAATATTTAAATTTAAATAAAAGCAAAACTTATTGTCGAATATTTGTATTGAACAGCTAAATCAGCTTCGGCTTGACATGATTCTGATTCCACTGCAGCCCTGATGTACTCATTCATGAACTTTGGGCTTGAAACAACCTGTTTTTCTCAAGTCAAGTTGCTGATATATCGGTAAATTTTTCTACAAAATGAAAAGTGAAAACATGTAATCAGAGTCAGAGTCCCTGTAGAATCCCCACAGACCTCATGTTAAAATGCCAAACTGTACAGACAAATGTGATCACTGCAGGAAGTTTCCACCATAGTTGGAAAATTGGAAATACAAGAAAAGTCTGTTTAGGTGTCATGACGGGTAATATAATGACATATTGTTTCCCTTAAGACAATATGCATGTGACAATGATTTTTCATACTGTGGCACATATCCATACATATCACTGGGTTCATATTAACCTTGTGGGATGTGTTACAAATCATTGTGCAGGACTTTTTTTATGTTTTTTATTCTGCATCAATCTGACGTGTAACTTTGATTTGTTTTTGTATTTAATTAGCTGGATGAGCCAAACAGGCATTTACATCTGGTTATTGTATTCAGTCACACTTTCTCAATTGATTCTCCAGGAACTGTACTGTTTCATAGTGCATGCAAATGTTGCGATATAAAGGGATATGCAATGATAGAGGATTTCCCCACTCTATTAAAATGTCACCTACGCTGACAGATCTGTAACGAGCAAAGAAATCCAGGACAAGAAATATAAGCTATGAGCAGAAATCTCAAGTGCTTAGAAAAACTGAAAAAACAAAGACGATGGAAGTGAAATTACCATGGTTCACATCTTGATAAGATGGAATACATTTTTGGTTGTCAAGTGCTTATTTTCAGTTCATTTCCACACAAAGGAGCTAATTAAAATTCAGCTCACGCTGAGGGAAGCCATATTAACAATTTAATCTTAATAGACTGAAGCTAAGTCCCAGTTCAAATCTAATCATCTCTTTCCAAAACTGCCCAGTATCTCCTCGTGTGAGGGGACTGTGGACTCTGTACTCACTGAGGCTGCGTGCAGTCCTGAAGGTTACACATTCTGCGGATGGGCTTCGGCTTCTTGCTGGCGTCACAGTAGCCCCGATGGACCATCTTGGTGTCTCCTTTCTTTCGACATCCATATTTGGTGTACTGAAACCCTGTAAAACAAATGAAGACTTTTCAGTACGAACACTTTCCATAAATAAAAGATGCAGTGAACACTTAAAGGAAGTCTGAGAAGAAAATAAATCAGTATTCCTTATTCTTCAGACCATTTCAGAATCAAATGATAATTTTGTCAATTTTAGACTTGTTTGATTTGTGTTGCGGCAACACTAAACATTTC
Source organism: Plectropomus leopardus (assembly GCF_008729295.1). NCBI lineage: Eukaryota > Metazoa > Chordata > Actinopteri > Perciformes > Serranidae > Plectropomus > Plectropomus leopardus. The sequence goes on along the minus strand of NC_056468.1, from coordinate 32,855,786 downwards.
GGAAGTTGGGCTTCTTTTGTTTAATAATAAAAAATAAAGAAAAAACATGTATACTTCTTAAAATACTGACACAAGTACAGTTATTGCTGTGAGTGTCAATAAAATTTAAATATTTCAATACAGTCACTTGCAAAAGGTGAAAAAGATATTCTTATGCATATGCAAGTGACTGTATTGGAAAATTTAATTTTTTTTTTTGACAGTCACAACATAAGAACTATATTTTCCCATACCTACATAGTAATTTTTCCCCTCTAGTGTGATTTTAAAAGGATGGTGGCAGATTTTTTAGGTGGTGCTGTATGAGATACTTCTGTAGTCAGTGTATGACTTACAGTAGCTGGCGGCTGACGCTCGCAGTTTGCAGAAACAGACCCTACAGCTCAGCTTTGATAGAGGGGTTGATATCAGAATGCATTTTTGCCACTTTAAAAAGGGCCTATCAGTCTGAGTGGACGCTGTATTGAGAGTGTTTTCAACGTGAAGCTCCTTTTCAGTCACATCACGAAACAGCTGCTGACCCAAACAGCTGACCAGCGGTGGATGACAAATGTAGTGCTGTGTGACAGGGAGGTGAAGCCGTGAAAATTCTCTACATACAGCGTCCTCTTAGACTGATATTTATTTATTTTTTTATGCCTTTTTTAAATCGGCTAACACGTTTTGGTATCAACTCCTGTAGAGTTGGTGCCTTGTCAGCTGTTGCAAATCAATTATTATTAGCTTTAGTTTAAATTCATAAATTAGCCTGGGCACTGGCAGGTTTTTCCTCACCCCATATATTAACAATTTCCGTGTATTATTCATACTTTTCTTACTGCTGAAAACGAGCAGCTAATGCAGCTGCAGCAAGTTAGTGGGGTGACATGCCCCGTAAAGCAGGTGCAGTGTTTAACTGTGACAGCGTTGTTTACATGCAGCATGTGCTTTGTGTGTTGACCTATATTTTCCACGAAATCCAAAATACCTCCCAAGTATATAATGTTATCATAGTCATCTTCTTCTTGGCTGCTTGCTCAGCGTTGTTTGAAGGTGTCACTGAACTTCAAAATAAAGGCGCATCCGAAAGATGGTGATATGGATCCCTGTTTTCACCAAGTCGATAATCCTGGATCGTTGATCACTGAATCAATGCATTGATCCCATAGCTGAATTGTTACACCCCTTAAAGCACTTATGGGTTTTTTTTTCTTAATTTTTAATATCTGATGGTACAGATATGTAATAAAAGACACAAATGTAAAATAATGACCATTAAATGCTTTTGAAATGAAAAAGTAACAACAACTAAAAAAGGATGATCCGTGATAAATTGTGCTTAAAAACAACAACCTACAACAAGGATCTGCATGAATAAAAGGCTGCCTATTTACAAGAGCACCTTGTATATTATATTCAGATAATCACAGTGGATAAGTTGAAGACAAAAGAATTCTCTGTATTTTTTTATTCTAATGCAGTGTTGATTACCTCCCGCACAAGGCTTGGAGCACGGAGACCAGCTCTTCAGAGCCCACTCATACGTGTCCTCCTGAATCACATTGTTGTTGTTAACGGGCACCGAGTCTTCATGGATGATGTACTTGTACATTAAAGTAGATCGTGTTTCATTATCTTTGGGTATTATCTGCAACAAAGAGAAGGAAAAAAAACACATTATACGCAATGTGCGAATTAGAGCAAATACATTTGAGAGAGGCAGATAATGCAGGAGTTTTTTCGATAATTTCAACTCAAGTCTGAGTGACAACTAGCACACTGCATCAATACAAGAGGGTAATTGGTTGAAGACAGGACTGGAAATTATCAGACAAAAGGAGAGTTCAAACACAAGATAAGGCTGAACCCACACGGGCGCTGAGAAAAGTATTCTCTCTGATCTCATCTGTACTTTTTACAGGATTGCTGCTGAGTGGATCACAGAGTTCAGCTCCAAATAAAAACTTCTGGCAGAATAAAATAACCTCCAGCAGCAAAAAAATGACAACCCTGAAGACGAGTGTGGGTACATTTCAACGATTGACACATATGCATGCACACAGAATACTCAAACTGCCAATGCAGGCTGAAGAATCAGAAAACAGCATGGTGACTGTAATCTTTTTAAATCATTCTTTGATACATATAATGTAATTATTCACAGTATAATCTTTGAGCTCCAGCCATGAATTGAGATCAAAGCTGGCACCGAAAATAGCCTGAGCTGCCTTTAAGTTGAACTGATACCACATTTATTCATACAAAACTAATGTCAAAGTGATTTTAAATTTCATTGTTAATGTTTTTTTCATTGTTATTTCTCCACCCGCCAAATGGACATTAAAACATGCAGGATGCAGGAAAATCTTCAGTCCACAGTCCACAAAGTTTTCTTTGAGCCCAGCCTCTCCTTCCTGCCTCATATTAACCACATCACAAAGCAGCCCTCTTTAACCTCCGTAACATCCTCGGACCATCACTGTCACCTACTGCTTTCATCCATGCACATGTAATATCCAGGCTTGACCACTGCAACAGTATCCTGCCCTTTTCTCTAAAGTTCTTGATGGAGTTGGTGCCGCTCAGTTTAAATCTCTGATAACCTCTGTGAGCCTTTTCAGTCTGGTTTCTGCTCCAAACACAGCACCAAGACTGCTCTGACTTAAGTCACTAAAGCCGTGTTTTCTCCAAAAGTTTTCTGTACAGAACCTTTGGAACCAAAAGTATAACCTACAAAGAGGTAGACTTTGGATCTGGTTAGCGTTTCCACCGCACACAGTACTCTTACACGTGGGTGGGGCTGTTTTCACTCACTGCTCCATCCAGTATTTTCTTGTTCACCGGTGATACAGAGTGAATGCTGCAGCCCGTTTATCGTCCACACAGCAGGGCTGCAGCTGGAGTGTAAGTCTCTCTCTCTATGTGATATTTATAAATAACGGGTTTGTGCAAGAACAGGGTTTAGTGTTGCCGAAGCGCACTAGAACAAGGACACATTTTTTTCACTGAGTGAGGTTTAGAATAAATGCAGTTCACATAATGCGGCTGCAATTAATATATATTTTTTAATAATTAATTCTGATTGTACTGCTGTTTTTCTGTTTTTTGGGTGCCGCTGGCTATAGTTGTATCAGGAATCTTTCGGCACCGGGGGATTTATTAAAGCGTTTGGTTTTAATGCTGTGGGAGAAGCTGCATTTTAAAGTGATTTAACAGACCTCTGTGTGAAAATGTGGGTCTTCGAGGCATCAACTTCATTTTACTGAGTTAAACGTTCCTTTATTCTCTTCAGGGTGACTGAAGAACAGTGGAGCCCTTTTCAGATGTTGAATTTGTGACATTTTTATCTGTCATAGTGCTTTTTCTCAGTCTGAAATACACCTGTTATATTAACAATTTCCTTCCATTCATTCAATAATGGCTGCTTTAACAGAGATTAAAAAAAAGTATAATTCAAAAGACCAAATGTATTATTTCAAATAGTTTTGGTCCCAAAAGAAGAACAGTTAAAATATTTAAACTTTCATTTAGTTGATGCCCTCACAGTGTTGCATGAGAGGGGAGAATACTGTTGCATTTTCAATTTATTTTTAAGTCCAGAGAAGCGTCAATGACTCTCAACCATTTTTGACACGACACTAAACAAAACTTTAAATGCAACACTTGTTTTTACTCCCACTTTTTGCAGATTTAAGTTAAAGATGTGAGACGTTTTTATTGACAGATTCTTTTTTTGGGCTTTCTGCATACAGTGGTTTGATTGAAGAGCTTTAAACTTCAGTCCATAGTATGTGTAGCTGACATTTCAAGAGTGCTGAACATAGACTAACTTTGTTTTTATTGTAAAGTTTAAAAAATAGCTTTTCTAAAGCAAAACATTGCCTGTTGATTCCAGCTCGCTAAAGACATTATTGTGCACTTTGCACTGACACAAGAACCTGCTCTTACTTAAATATGCACACTTTTTGATCCTAAGCTTCTAGTTTCTTTTACTAATGCTGATTTCTTCTATTCTTATTCAGCGTTTGCTCGGAGGGATCTTTGTGTGTTTCTGTCCTCTCAGCCATTGTACAGCGTTTGTTCTCCATGTAGAAAAGGAACCTTTCATACTAAATAACATCTATTTATAAAAAGGACTATCTACAAACTAAAAGCATAAAATAATGTTTAGAAATGTAGAGTAGTCTTCTAAGCTGTTTGAAAGAGCCCAGTAAAGATTTTTATGGTATGAATTTCCAAAATTTTCAACAACAGTGTATGCCAATTATATAACTGTAATGTAGTGGCTTCACTAACAGACTGTTAGTGAAGAAAGAGCCTTCTCTGGAAAACAGCAATGAAAAGGGATGCACGTCAATATTGGCACGTCATTGGTTTTGGCAGATATCGGCTTTGAAATTAACAACATGCTGATTTCTGTTGATATCACAAATTGTTTTTTTTTGTAATTGAAGTGAACGTAGAAAATATGAACCCTACCCTAAGTATTTTTCTTATTTTGCATAATGAATAAATACTGCATACACTGTTGGCATTGTATTTCATGTCTCCATCTGCTGCTGGGCCATCACCAAGAGAGTATGCATAAAATGATGTTAATCCACTACAGAGGAGACATAATCATCACTAATATTAGGTGGAAAAAGAGGATATATCGTTGTTGGTATTGGTTATCAGCTAAATGAGTTGTTATGTATTACATATCGTATATCAGCAAAAAAATTGTGCATATATCCAATATTGTGCATCCCTAGCAATGAGATAAAAAGCACAAATATTACGGCAGAAGAGTGTTTTGTTTTCTCACACGCCTTTTGTCTTCCTGCACTGTACTGAGACATCTGTGGTAAAGGTCAAAAGTGACTGGCAGCTTAATGATGTGGGTAACCTTTCATTTTAATGCTGCTTGACCTTACCTTCGCCCTTGAGACAGTGAAACAACATCTCTTAACCCTTTGAAACCTCAATCTACATCACCTTTTTTGTGCTGCATTCATACACTTTTCCCAATTATTCAAACCTCTGCGACCGAGCAAACTGGTAAAAGGCAACATGCAACCTAGCAAGAAATGTCACACAAATTGCAAGAAATTTGTTGATTTAGAGAATTATTTTTTTCAAAGCTGGGGGAAAATGTCCATAGAACTATTTTCACAATTATCATAATTTAATGTTCAAATTTAATGTTTAAATTATTAAAATTTTTAAGCATTTTTTTCATGTCTATTTCTGTTTTTTAAAAATGTTCCTGAGTTTTTTTTTGTTTTTGTTTTTTTTTTTACATTTTTTTTGGTTGATTTTAAATTAATTTTCTTGTACTTCTTATTTCTTGCAAGTTTATGGGTAATTTTTAATCACTGCCATTTTCTCATGTTTTCAAAAGAAATTAAGCCAATTTTGCAGGTTTCAAAGGGTTAAAGGGGCTGTTCATCCTAAAATCCAAAATACTAATTTCACCTGTAGGGCTATTCATCGATCTAGACTGTTCTGCTGTGAGTTGCTGAGTGAGTTACCGAGTGTTGGAGATATCGGCTGTAGAGATGTCTGCTTTCTCTCCAATATAACTAGGCTGGCACTCAGCTTGTGCTGCTCAAAGCACCAAAAAAAAAAAAAAAAAAAAAAAAAAAAAAACATTTGAAAAACTCAATAGCAGGTCTCCTTCAACAAATCATGACCCGGATACTCAGATAATCCACAGACCTTGTTGTGAGCAGTTTCTGGTGAAAACTGTTTTCTTTCTACCACAAAACCCTCACTATCCTTTTCAACATCAGCAAAACTCACCATTTTAAAGCCCTCCACCACCACGTTAAACAGGTAAATACGACCTTGGTTTTGCATAAAATCTGCCTCTCTTTGATGTTAAGTTCTGAGCGTTTCAAAAGATCCAACAACTGAATACTTTCACCTGATAAATCCTTATCATTTCTCCTCCCAGCAGTCTCTCAATAAACGAAAAGCTATAGAAGTTTGCAATCTCTGTGAAATTAAGTTTCAGACGTTTCATCAGATGCTCACGTAACTAAAGTGGTACAATCATGATGTATTCAAATAAAATCACAAGACTTTTCTATCATTGGCAGCAGTGGTGATCTCTGCTTTGATCAATACCAGGTTTGATTCATGCAACGTAAAATAACTCACTCAGGTCTCAGCAGGAGGGCTGCGCTTCACTGCCTGTCAGTTGGGGATTTAATAAGAAGATGCAGCATCTGAAAGTGTTGCATGCTCAGACACATCTGAACCCCGGCAGCACTGAAGATCTCCATCAGCACAGTTTCAGGGCGGATGACCACAGTTTGTGTCACCAGTTCGATAACTGACTAAATGTCTCTCCTTCCATTTGTGAGTTATTGAGTAATTGCCAGAAAAGTGTTTTTGCAGGATATTTTCGTCATCGTTGATTTTTGACCTCTTGGATATAAAATGTCAGACCTTCATCTTTTTATCCTGTCAGAAGATTCTGTCAAATTTGAGTGTATGGATTCTTGAGTTACAGCCAAAAACATGTTTTATGAGGTCACTGTGACCTTTGACCTTTGACTAACAGATTCGAGACGGCACATTCTTGGATGTTTGTGCCAAATGTGAGGAAATTTCCTCAAAGCCATATTGCGTTCATGAAAATGAGTTGGATGCAAGGTCACGGTGACATTGCTGCATTCAAGTGAATGTTTAAGTCAAATTTGAAGAAATTCCCTCAACATGCTCTTGAGATATCGTGTTTACAAGACTGAGACAAATGCAAGGTCACCATGACCTTGACCTTTGAACACCAAATTCTAATCAGCTCATTGTTGCGTCCAAGTGAATGTTTCCGCTACATTTGAAGAAATTCCCTCGAGGTGTTCTTGAGATATTACATTCACATGAATGGGCCTCTGGCCTTGGCTATTGTCAGCGTAGATGCATAAAACACTGCTTAAAAACGTTTATAATTATAATCTCATTGGTTTCTTAATAAGTTTCATGAACTAAAATGTACACATTGTGACAGAAAACTAATCAAACTAAGGGACTGAACTGAATGTCTGACCTTCTTTTCTACAGTGCTCATTGTTAAACAAATTGGCTTTCAGTGAGATATTGAGATATAAGCTCTGACACAGAACACGGTGTTATTACCAGAACCACGACGGGGTCGTTCAGAGGTCCGTCAGTGTGCAGCGTCTCTATGTCGTCCTCGATAATGTAGTGCCACTCCACGCCCAAGTCGATGAAGCTTCTGGACTTGACCTCCTCTCCTTTCCCGTTGAGAATGTAATGCCCTGTCGCCTGGTTCTTGATTGCTGTAATCAGTCATTTGGTTATGAGGCAAAGACAGAGAAATGGCTTTGAGTTATTACAGAATTATTACACTGAGATTAAAAAAAAACTCAAATTGTGTCTGAAAAGGTTGACTCATGGAATCTGTCTAACCTCCAGCACTTAATTATGCCTCAAACATTATGATGTCTGATTCATGCTGTAATTTATAAAAAAAAACAAGCTGATGCGGTAAAACTTCTCAGAGGTGACAGGTTGAGATGGAAATGAGTATGTTTGCCAGCTACTTAAATACATCTGATACATTTAAATGCAAATGAGTTACAATGAAAAGACGCTAAAATGACTCGCATGTCTCTGGTGCTCAAGTCAAACACTTACGTCTGCATTATGCTGAGTGATATTAAGTCTTCTAGGAATAAAAATAAACTTTCTCATTTGATGCCTCGCAGGTTAATTCAAGAGGAAACCACTCAACTCAAACTTGGCTCCCTGAATTAAGCATTTTATGTTTTTATTTTACTTTATAATTACTATACTTTTTAGAGAATACAATTACCATGCTGACACAAAATCTGGATCAAGCAATAAATAAATATTTTGTTTTTATTGTCAAGACTGTTGATCATATTTAGTTCTTGTTGACATTACGAATTGAGATTTATCGTACACTGTAAGCAGCATGAAGGAGAAACTTCAATAAAATTAAAGATTTTGAAGACTGAATTGAAGGATTGTTTGTATAAATATAGACAAACAGATCTGAGCTTCTGGGGGTGATTCCCTCTCTAAATGAAATGTGTTTTGGTTTTTTTGTCCTAAATTTATCTATTTTCTTGATTTTATTTACATTTTTTTTCTTTAAACTGAGTGTGAGATGTTTCTTATTTAATTTTTGTCCTGATTTGTCTTGTCAGAGGGTGTTGTGGGGGATTGTTAGTACTGCATCAACATTAACAAAAATATAAATCAACTAAAGGCCAATTTATACAAAATATCTGAATCACTTTAATTACCTACAAATGGACCTGATTGTTCCATAAAGTTACTTTGACGCTGAATGTCAGCAAATGTAAAAGTACAGTCCAAGGTTATAAAATTAAACATAAATTTATACTGAATTTGCTAATATGCATTTGCAAATGAAAAAAAAAATACTACTGTAAGTGTTTCTTATCTGACAAATAAAGTGTTTGCCTAAAGCACCAGAAAACGTGAGTCCATCCTAGAAGCAAACATTCTCATTTTATTTAAAACTCGCTCTGAGTTGTTACATGGTTACTGATGTCTGATCATGCAGGGCGTCGACTCTGATGATCATACTTTGACATAAATGCAGAACTAGTGGCAAGAAACTACAGAGAACACAGTCCTTGAAACGTAAGAAAGTCAGAAAATCTTTTCAAAGTGATCCATCAGCACCTGCCATCATCTCTCAGATAATGACAGTGACAGGAAAGATGGATGATGTCTACAAAACTACAGCAGAGGAATAATCGGGCTGCTAAAATTGTCGGAATAAGATTCATCAAGTGCCAGATGAACACTTCAGATGAAATCACAAGAAAAAGTATATTTTTACACTTTTGCTTCTGCAGTGAAGAGTTTCTATCTTTTCTCCCGCAGCTGCACATTTTGGTCAAAACAAAGGGGTGAACAAATCCTACCGACGTTTCTCAGTGATGGATGCTTTGTGATGATGGATGCTATTTCATGTGGCACAGTCCAGCTCCCTCCGGAAGCACAGACACGATATCCCGTCACACAGAGCGCTCAGTGGGACCGTCAGCTTTATGAAAAACTAGGAGAAGCTCCAACACAGCCATTACAGCCAGATCCAGAGAGTGTGGAGTCTGTTGTTTAAACTTTTTGGGAATGCTGAGTAATCACTAACAGTAGTGGATGAGGTATTCAGATCCTTATTTCAGGAGAAGTACTAATACTACATTATAAAACAGCTCTGTTACAAGTAAAAGTCCTGACTTTAATTTAGAAAACAGAAGTATTATTAGCAAAATGTACTTTAAGTATCAAAAATAAAAGTACTTGTACTACAGAAAATACGATATCACAGTTCACAAACTGGCGCATTATCATATCTGACATTATTAGACTGTTAATACTGATGCATGAACGTGTCAGACTCATTTTACGGTTGGAGCTACTCGAAGAGGAGCTCGTTTTAAGTCAAAACGGTCACAAGGTAAATCTGAGGACTCGTGAAATGATTTACAGGAGAGTGAAAACTGATACAAACAGCATTCCTTTTAAAATAAAAAACTTTTCTTGCCTCTTTTTTGTTAAATGTTAAATAGTTTTTACCTCTTTGAATCTCGAACAGTTATTCAAATAAAACAATGTGAGACATTTACAGGGAAAATATCAACAATCATGGAACTAAATGACTAAGTAACTAACAAACTAATAAATAAATAAACTAACAACCATTTATAGACATCTAAAATGTGACTTGAGACCTAGTTAGACACTGTTTTTGGTAGAGCGTCACAAACCAACAAGGTTGGAAACTGCTGGTTTTATCTTTATCTTTGTGTTATATTTTAAAAATTATGTTATTTAAATATTCATCTAAAAAGTAACTACTTTTCTAACTTGACACGATGGAAGAGCTGACTTTGTCATCTGGAGTTGGAGGGTTTTGTGGATGGTGAGGCCCGGAGGCGAGATTACTGCCTAATGACAATAACAACAAATATTCTTGTGTTAGTGTTGCTCCTTCAGCTGTCAGATAAATGCAGTCAAGTGAAATGTACAATATTTCTCTCTGAAATGTAGTGGGGTGGAAGTGTTAAATAGCATAAAATGGAAATGCTCAGGTAAAGTACTTCAGTGTTGAACTTAAGTACAGTTCTTGAGTAAATCTACCAGGAGAAGTTTTAGCTGGTTGCAATGTGCAGTTCAGTAGAGGTAAACAAAAATAATCATATTTGCATATTTTCAGGTAATTTTCTTGTACCCTTTTTTTTATACTAATTGCTAATTGTTGTAATCATTTCTCCTTTCATTGCTCATTGCCTTCTTCTCATGTTTTTGAGAGAAATCAAACCAATTTGCTTGACATTCCCTGTTTTAATCCCATCTGCAGTTTAAACAAACATTTGATGAATAGATCTCTAATAAATAATCACCCTCCTCACCATATATGATCTCAGTGTGTATCCGGCACATGGCAGCACTGGACTACAGTTACTAGTGTGAATGTCTGTGATTGAGTCTGATTTGAGATTGAAAAGTTCTCTCTGCACGTCAAAGCTTATCAAGAATCCCACAGACAGGACGGGCGAGCGGAGCCATCATCATTATCCAGAGCTCCTGACGTCATTTTCATTCTCATCAGCCGGGGTCAAGACCTTGTAATAAGGCTTTGAAACGCATCACACTGAACTTAAATTTGATTTATGCATATGAGATAAATGGATGGTCAATATATGTACGTTAACTGTGAATTAAGGAATGGCTCCTAAATCAGATAATAATCCCAGAGCAGGAAATAAGGAAAACCATACTGATGGCTCAGGGCACATAAACGTCCCTACTATCACTCCAATGCATTGAATAGAATACAAAAGCACAGAGAAACTATTTTTATGGACATTCACTTTCACATTCACTTTCCTTTAACCCTTTGAAACCGGGATCAGTGTAGGTTTTCTTGTGCTGTGTTCAGAAACCTTTGAAATCTGACCAAATTAGTCTGATTTTTTGTTTTAAATGGGTTAAAAAAAAGGCAATGAGCAACTTAGCAACAAATGTCCTTACAGGACTTGTAATTGTAATTGAGTACTTTTGCAGTGAGATTTTTGTACTCATACTTGGGGCAGCTGTGGCTTAAAAGGTTGAGTGGTTCCTTCACTAATCTGAAAATTTAAGGTGTGATTCCTGGCTCCTCTAGTCTGCATTTCGAAGTATCATCGGGCAAGATACTGAATCCCAAATTGCATTTGATTCTGTGAGTTTGACGTGTTAAAACGCTTTCAGAGGTCGGAGGATTAGAACATTGCTATTCATATGCAAATACATCTATTTTGAATACTTTTACTTTAACTCAACTAAATGATGTGAATATTTCAGCCACCGCTGGCAACTACATCAGAGTTTAGATTTAACTTTTGGGGCTCTTCAGCCAAGGTTACTTGATTTACCATTGGGAATCCCTCAAGAGGAGTTCAAAGCTCATTTATTGCAAACTTAAGTTAAGATGAAGCAACAAAGAGACAGAAGTACATCATTTTGCAGATCTGTAGACTTCAGATCATATTTTAGCAGCTTTACTGCAAAATCAGATACAAGTGACAAATCCTGAGAGGGCGTCCTTGAGGTTGAGTTGAGCTTTAGATAGAAATTGTATCAATCTCACAAGAATATCAGCCCGGTCTGCTTTTCAAGCACGATTCCTCTTTGATGAATAACTCCTTCACCGTTATATATTATCCAGTAATTTGCATCATGCTGCTTGTCGTAATGCTTTTAAACGTATAATATGAGGGACATTTATCATCTTGTTTATTTTATTTTTATAGAGATTTATTTCACACAAGATTTTTTTTTCTATTAGCTATAAAGGATTTTCATCTTCTTCACCTCTCTCCTCCCATCATTTAGTGCATTTACTCAAAGGCTGTACCTAATTTTAAGGTTGTTGTATTTATGTAACTCTATCCTTCTACTCCACAACATTTATTTGACAGCTTTAGTTATTTAGCAAATTTAGATTATTGATACAAAATATAAATAAATTGATACATTTATTAATATATATGACTCTCAAATGGGTCATTCTGCATAATAAGTACTTTTACTTTTGCAAGTATTAGCTAAAAGCTAATACTTTGATGCTTTTAATTAGGCAAGATTTTCTAATGCAGGACTTCTACTTGTAACTTGAGTATTTTTACACTGACGTAGTAGTATTGCCACATTTGCTACTTTTTCTAAATTAAAGATCTGGGTATTTCTACCATGGCTGTGAAAAACACACAGTGCCTCTGGCTGAGGAGACGGATGCTGACCCATTTCACCTCGTGGATCCTGAATAAATCACGCTTTACCTCGGGCCACTCGAGAACAAGAAAAAAACAAGATTAGCTGCTTCTTTCATGCTGTCAGTGATCCGTCTGACAGTCTTTTTAAGGTGCACAGTTGTTTGTTTTAAAGGAATAAATAACTTTTGTGTTCTTTGCTCTGTTCAAACTTTTATGGTTGTACTTTTGGTTTTGTTTTTGTTTTGTTTGTACTTTTAGTTGTCCGTTAAGAGTCCAGTCCCCCTCAGAGGGCTTTGTGGCTTCATAATAACGCAACACTTCTTCCTCCTACGCTTTAAAAGGAAGAAAATCATAACTCCTGTAGCCACGCAAGGTTTTTGTCACTTAAACATAAAAAACAAAAAAATATTTCAGTGTTGGGCTGTTGTTTTTCTCCACTGTAAATAGAAATCACAGTTCATTTCCTCTGATTCTGTGTTCAGAATATCCTACACACGTCCTGCAGCAGAGAAACGAAGATATTTCATTCTGAGTTATTCTCTGTTTCTGTTATGTTGGTCATGAATAACGCCTGCTCTTTCCAAACGTGTTCGACTGTGACTGTGAATTCACCTCAGCGCAGTGGAGGCCTGGAAAGCAGTCAGTCGAGAGAGATCCCACTAATCCAGAAATCTCTCTTTAATAGACTGATAAATAATAAATGAACAATATTAAGACCAATTTTCTCTGCCTACATAGAGACAAGAATAAATTATGCAAAGTCTATAATCTTTGACTTTATAGCGTATCTTCTCATTAGTCTTCCAGGAGGAGAATGGTGACATTTTCCCTCTGATTTCATACATGTGTAAATCAGAAAGTCACACTTACCAAGAATTTGAGGGGAGGCCTCGTGTTCTTGGATGATCACATGTCTAGCTCCAGGAGGAATGAGAAACATCTTAAGGTAACCTTTGCCAAGTTTGCAGCAGCGGCAGCAGAAGCAGAGGATGGAGGGTTAGGAAAGATAGAGACAGAGACAGGTGAGTTAAGCTGATACAGAAAAAAACAAGATGGTTTGCAGCGGTGGACATCACGCATGTTGCAGAAGTTTGGTTGACTTTGCTCTACAGCAGTGATACTCAACTTACGGCCTGCAGGCCAAATCTGGGCCCCAACAGATTGCCAAGTGGCCCCCCAAAACCATTTTCTGATAACAATAAAAATAATTATTCACACTGGAAATTGTTGTTGTCCTTTTATTTGCATAAAACAGCATCAAACTAAATCTTGTTCATCAAAAAAGTGCCAGTGGAGGATCCCCCAACACCTCCAAAAAGAGGTCCTAGCTAAGCCCCTAATGTCCTGAAATCCTAGAAATGTCCTAAAATCCTGAAATCCTAGAGGTGTCCTAAAGTCTATGAAATGTCCTAAAATCAGAGAATGTCATAAAATCCAAGAAATGTCTTATATCTGCGAAGTGTCCTAAAACCCTACAAATGTCCTGAAAGTAGAGAAATACCCTAAAATCCAACACAAGACTTAAATCTGAGAAATGTTCTAAAATCCTTAAAAATGTCCTAGAATCCTAGAAGCATCCTAAAATCCTAAAAAATCTGAGAAAGGTCCTAATAACAGAGAAATGTCCTAAAATGCTAGAAATGTCCTAAAATGCTTGAAACCTCCTATAATCCTCGAAACATCTTCAGATCTAACAAAAGTTCTAAAATCTTAGAACTATAGGTCCTGAAATCCTGTAAACATGTATGGAGTTGCTGGGACTGGCCCCTGGCCTCCTGTCGTTCTGCAAAAGTGGCCCCCAAGCAAAGCAAGTTGAGTACGCCCGCTCTACAGAGATGTTTGACGAAGTTAAGGAAAGGTCTACTTGTCGGCTTCGTTTCTCGCTGTAGAAGCCTGCAAGTAAAACTTTCATTGAAACAGCCGCACATTCACATCCGTCTGTGTCAAAGGACTCTTAGAAATATCAATAACAACCTTGTACTGCTATTACACAACTCTCAAATGATCTTCCCGTCCTTTGCTTTTATATCGATTAATTGCAGACAGGATGTGAATGCCTTCAGCCGTGTTTCAACGAGGTATCAGGAGCAGTTTTTTCAGACTACAGGGCAGCAAAGTGGCCTTCTGTCAGGGATGTCCACCGCTCACAAACCTACCGTGACTCACCGAGTACATTTCTAGAGTCTTCAGTTTCATTTAAAAACACATTTCGAGCTCCTTTGGGCAAAGAGAACGCTCCTCTGGTCTTCCCTTCAAAAAGAAATAAATCAGTGAGTTAGTCTCGCAGGGTTTCTTCTCCATCTCCGTTTTACCGGCTCACACTTTCTCTGCAACAACATCACGTACAGTGGGAGCATGTTCAATTAGCAAGCAGGCACCTGAGGAATTCACAGTGGATGAAGGAGGCAAACTATTTTTGCCGGTAGGGTGGCACTTGCCAATCAGCAGGATTGAGCTGCAGCGCTCTAATTACTCGCCCTTTGATTAGACAGGAGGGCCAGACTCTCCTCTACCTCCTGAGGCAGAAGCAGCACGTCACTGAGGTGGTTATGAATGCACTGACACGCTGTAGCAGAGTTTCACACCAGGTATCTGCGGTATATTAAAGATGATAAAGTGCAATCTAACTTTTGAAAAATGGCAAAGATGCCCTCTCACTTCTGAGATAACATTTTGTGATGGCAGTCCATTTTGGAACCACAAGCTGCTTGATAGAAATAACAGTTTGATTGCAGAGTTTATTGGAGACTGATTTAAAGTACTGCACACAAGCCAGATGTCGAAAAGGACACTTCAGGTGTGGATGCTTGGCTTGAACTGAGCTTCAGCATGCCAGATGAGGTTCGATAAGATTGTAATAACATCCCAGATTGCCTCCAAAGGTCTGTGTGACAATTTTGTCTGAATGTTTGTTTGTTAGACTGTTTAAGCTATTAACATTAAAATACAATTAAAAAACATTTCTAGAGAGTTTTGGAGACTTGACTAGATAAAGAGCCCATTGCAGTTACTGCAGTCGAGTCAGACCTAAATAGACACTTAATTAGTGACAAGGAACAAAGAACAAAGGAAACAGCAGCGTAATGACTCATGTCTCTACAGTAGGTCTCTACAGCGTTAGGCCTCCATCTGCAGTAGAGCTCTGATTCTCTGCCTGAGCCCGATTGGGCCAGATGTGATTTCTTGTTATTGTACCTGGGCTTGAATCGAGTTGTTTTTTTACTAATTTAGCTGTTTGTTTTTTTTTAAAGAACCTGGCAATTTCCGTGCATAAGTAGCAGGAGTTTAATTGGTGGATTCAAGGGGGAAAAAAGAAAAAGAGGACTGAAAGAGGGAAAGTTATTGAACAACGCAGCAACATGGTGGAGAACCGGCAAAGATAGAGAGTGTACGCAAGAGAAGGACGAATAACAAAAGAAATATCCCTTTTCCACCCAAATGAATGCCTTTGCATTCTTTAAACACAAGTAAACACGCCAAAAAGCGACTTTTAACTCCTCTCTCATTGCCACTAGCAGTGAACGAGCATGCCTTTCTGTGTGTCTTTTTTTTTTTGGTGAGTTTTTGCAGCCATTATTTACAATCGAAGGCGACGTAGGTGTGTTATTTAAGCGATAATGGAAAGGACAGCCCCTTATACATGGGCGCGATCAGGTATGAGGGATTTCTGGGAGCTGATAATCCACGATTTCACAGAGAAATCGTGGATTCAAAACTTCCGGATGATCCGCTCAACTTTTGAAGAGTTATGCGATGCAGTAACAGATCTTGTAGCTCTGCTGCATCATGAGGGAGCCAGTTACTACCGACAAGCACATAGCCATAACATCATGTGACCTATAAAAGCCAAAAAAATGATTCCATTGCAATTTTGCGAAATATTGCCTTTTCCAGTTGCTTGAAATACCACCTCAGGCGAACGTAAAAACTGTTTTGTTAAGTGTAATGTGGGAGTTTTTTCCATTAGGCGTACTTTATATTCTCAATTTCAGTTTGCCCATTTTGAGGGTTAATGGAAACCCGCCTACTGCTGATCAGAGGATCAATGATTCTGTTCTCATTCCAGCCATGCAAATACATGAGAAGAACCAAATGAAGCAGTCAGACCTCAGTGATCATTAAACAATAAAAATTCTAATAATAAAACCCCCAGTTGGCAAATGAGTAATTACATAAATAAATAAATTAACAGGTATGTGGGCAGCATAGTGTAAAATCATAAAATCATCATAAAATTTTAAAAACCAAGAGAAATTTTTCAAAATGCCCTTGATGTGGTTGGAAGTGCTTTCTTCTGCTGGCGGTGGAGATGTGCGTTACATGCAGCAAAGACCTGAGATCATCATGTGCGCGCCACATCGCCATGATCACCCTGCGCTCAAGACTGAGGGACACAGCCCACTCTGCTCAACACGTCGTGCACAAGACGTAAGACTATTGAAATAAGGAAAAGGAGAAGGGGTGCGCGGAACACATCAGCCCGAAGCGCATAAAATATAACAAATATATTTCTTCTCCAGTAGAAATGCAGATTTTTGAATCGGGCTGCTGTGGGTCGGGCTCGGGCAGAACGATGCAGGTTCGTGTAGAATCGTGGCTGATTTTTGGGGCCTGATCAGAGCTCTAATCTGCACTACAAGCTGCACAGACAACGCTAGGAAAGAGGCTGTGAGGGATTCAGTGACACTGGATACTTGCATATTGTGTTTTCCAACAAAGGGGTTTCTTTTTGGGCTCTCTTGCTTAACTGTTTCCCTGTTAAAAAATGTGAGGGGTTAGAAGAAAGTGAGATGTTATTTAACAGAAAAAAAAAAGAATGATCACAATTTCAACAACGCTGAAACGGTTTGATGAAGCCGTCATATTCAGGCCCTCAGAAAGTCAATTTTAATTTTTCTCTGAAGCTCTCTATTGACATTGTGACATCATGTCGCTCAGTCGTTCAGTCAAATGACAAGTAATTATTGACAGATGAGGCTGGCATCAGAAATGGATTTCAGAGGTCATCATGAAACCGTTTTAGCAAACGCAACGCAGTCACTGATTGTTATTCTCTTCATGCTGGAGGTTAATGTGAAACACAATTAAAAAAGAAATAATCACATACTCACACTCATCCACCTTCACACCGAAACAGTGTAAAACGTGTGTGTGTGTGTGTGTGTGTGTGTGTGTGTGTGTGTGTGTCCTGTGTGGCTGCAGAGTGGAGATAACCTGCTTTAATTGAAAAACTTCATAAACAGGGGAAAGCCCACTTTGTTTCTGAACTTACAAACTGGATAAAAAAATAAAAAGAAAGACATACCGCATTAACAAACGAATAAAAATTAAAAGAGGGGCTAAATTGCTTCTCCACTAATTAATAACGTTCTCTTAATCCATACGAACCCAGTGTTTGGAGTGACGGCTGTCAGATACTCCGCACAGCTCCGTGTCGCTCTGCACTCTCCCTACAGACTCATTTATTTGCTGCCAGTTCAAAGCAAATACAGTAGAAAAGTCACAGACATCTGCACGAGGTGGATGCAATGTTCTCTATGATCTCAGAGGGGCTTTTCATAAATGCACCAACGTTTGATACACAATACTGTAACGTTTGTGACCACTGCACAATCACACCACAGTTGGTACATGTCTCAATATCACTGAAATATTTGTATCACCATGCAACAAGATGTGACTGAGAGACATTTGCTTTTTTCGGAGAATGAAAAAACCTGCTTAGATTAGTACACAGTTTGTGATGTGTGTTTGTCATTTTTGTTATACTTTAGAAAAGGGGTCGACAGATTATCGGCTTGGCAAATTATTTGGGCTGATATTTGGCATTTTGCCAATCATCCATATCAACGTTTTATTTTAATGATCAATGATTAAATTAATTGATTAAAAAGTACAAAGAGTGTCAGCATGGGAGGGATTTTTACTTTGTAAAACCTAAGAAAGCTGTTTTTATTTATTCATTTTTATTTAAAATTTCACTTGACTTTGGAAAAAAAGTTTAGGTTTTGCTGTATTTGATGTTTAAAGTAAATGTTCATGTAAATAAAAATTTGTGTTGGAGTTTGAATTCTAAACTTCAACAGAAAAATGTTCGTTGTTATTGTAAACACACATCGGTTCCAAATAATAATTATCAGTCTCATTTACTAAAAAAAAATCCAGAAAAAAATGATATCTGTTCTCCCTGAGTTTAGAAGCCTCTTCAAGAAGACAGCAGCATTGTGAGAATATCATGTGCAGGCTCTTCCTTCCTTACATTGTTACATTGTGTTAATTTTCACTTTGTTTACAGTCTTCGGTTGAAATAATGGTATGCAGGTGTCTGTTGCACCCCCCTCCTGCATCCTACAAAGGCAGAGGAGTGACGTAAATGCAATCATTGTCTTTTCTCAATCTCATCTGCAGCAGTCAGGATGATCTGTTCCTGGAGTTATCATTGTATGTGTTTCCAGCTGCATGATTACTCTGCGGAGTCGTCTGCCAGCTCCCTCACTATTTTCCTCAGTTTTATTCATTTGCAGGAAATAAAGGTGGTTAAATTCCTTCTTTCTGTCCAGCTGCATATCAGTGAGCTTTCTGCTCCGAGGTTTACCATCTGAGATGTGGAAACTGGGAATGTTTCCAGTTGCTACTACAGGCCAGTCAACAGTTATTCTTTTTATATTAAGTGCACACTGTCACTAAATCAGAATTGGTACTCTGCCACTTCAGCCCTGTGGACTGTGCGTCACAGCTTTTCTTTTTTGAGAAATCCAAATTTGTTTGCACGGTCAGATTTTGGATGTCATAGGAAGTCAAACTTAAGCTGGCAAAAAGTAAAATAAATGATTGAAAGAACCAGTCAAGGGCTGAAAATGAATACTAAAGTGTTGTGTGTTGATGAGAGGCTGACTCTTTAACACCTGGATCGACATCAGTTTTCTTGTGACACCTGAGAAATCTGGTTTCATTTCTCTCTAGAACATGGGAAAATATAATGAGCTGTAAACTGCAGAAAATCTGTAAAAGGTGACCAAACGACCTCAAAATAATGTCAAGATTACTGTACTTATCTTATCATATCTTATATTAAATCTTATAAATATATATTTAAAATCATGTTACAGAAATATCTTTTTTTAGCACTTTGTTTAAATAATTTTCTTGTTTGTTTTTGTTTTCTTGCTATATTTTTTTTTAATTTTCAGGTAATTGTCTTGTAAATCACTGCTTTGGCTTAATTAAAGGTAATTTTGTTACATCTTTGTTAATTAAAAGAAAAAAAACAACTTATTTTCAGGTAACTTTTGTGTCACTTATAACTGATGTTTTGTACATTTTTGGAGCACTGTTAAAGTTTACACTTAAAATATGTTTTGCTGCTGCCCCTCTCAGAGCAGTGCACCGCTTAGCTTCTGTGCTGCATTTGTGGAACTGTACTTCATTTTTCAGAGGAGGAAGGTGGCTGGGGTTTGACTTTTTTATTTAAAATAAATATAAAATACTACCTTTTCAATCTGTATGTCCCTCACCTAAGCCAAAATTAGAAAAACAAGTCCTTTCTCAGCGCTTAGTTTTTTTTTTTTTAAATGCTTATCACCTGCAGGGTGATTAAAGCTGGAACTACAGCTACAAGTGTTTTTCTTAAGCATCATGCTGTGCCCTCTTCATTATCTGATATTTCTCCAGCTTACTAAAGTTGAAGTACAGATGTGCAACATGTTTCCTCACTAATTATCTTGTGTCAGTACATGTAGAGAAGCTGGCCGCTGCCTAGCTAGCTGCCTCCATCTGCAGGACACAGCACTGTCTCGAGAGTCTCTCAATAATTAAACTACCAACTTCAAGTCCGTGTGCATGGTGAGCCATAGCAACAACCATGATGCTTTATCCTGCATTACCAGAGAGCTCAAACCAATTAAACTGACTCAACGGGGTTTCCCACACAGTCATTTATTTGTGCCCCCCCCCCACGATTAAAGAACCTGCTGCCACATATTGATTTTATATTTTTGGAGCTGGACCATTCATTAGGAGTGCTGCTGGAGCGTGTGGTTATTTACAGCACCACAGTCTCTTTGGCTAAATCCCACGTACATCATCCTGCTGCTGTAAATACCCTTACTATTTAAAAATTGGGCCTTTGTTCATGATGAACATTTGAGGCTGAGGGCTGCAGGCAGGCTCAGAAAGTTATATGACACATTGTTGGTTTTGGTCTTAAAAAATTAGAAAATTATAGAATAATAACAGTCTTATCCCTGAAGAGTAAATTAATGGGATATTAATTATGGAGATACATAAGCATTATGAGTCTAACTAGTGTTTGTTTCCGAGCAATTTGAGTTTGAATTGAATGAGGAGGGAGTGTTAAATAGCTGCACTCAGTATCTTCTTTCAGAGTGCTTTGACTTTTTGTGTGGCTGCTCCAAGCGCTTCTAGCTGAAAATCTCTCAAATTTTTGGAGAGGAGCTCATTTTTACTGTCTAACCCAAGCCTTACGATGGCAGTCAGAAACGATCACTACAAAGACAGAAAAGCCCATTTGTGGGAGCAGATTGGCAGGACATTAAATGTTGCTAGTTAGTGTTGTTAACTGCATAGTCAGCCCCCTATTAACGAAGCATTCACGTCAAAAAATTGTTGCCAAAAAAACAAACAAAAAAAAAAAAACCCCAGCAAAAATAGTCTCTTAACACAACCACAAAGTCTTTGATGTAATTAAATTTGTTCTTTTGTACGTCATCTGCCAAATGAATTAATATGAAAGCTAAGTAATGGACTTAAATGCAACACTGCACAGTGTTAAAACTTTGCCTTCGTCTTGTGTATTTTCGTCTCATATCAGTTATTGTAATATATTCATGGGTGCAAAGAAATGCAGTATGTGTGTGTCTAAAAAAGCAAATCATTCACTCAAAGTGTATAACAGATTATAAACATTCATAATCTGGAGTTGAGAAAACATGCAGGGAAAGAATTAGGAAAAATCATTCATGTAACAACAACAACAACAAAACCCTCTTTGTGCTTTAAAAGAATTCTTGTCGCAGGCGTCGTGTTTGTACTGGTTTCATATGTTCTTACCAGGTTTCTTTGGAGTTCGGGTGAAGGTCCCTTTGACGGTGCGGCAGTGGGAGTTGTCCCCACCACAAACGCCACATTTGTCCTCAACTTTGTTGGAGCCGATCTCTCTGTCGCAGCCGACTCTCTGGAGACCAAGACAACAAATACACAGAAGAGCTGAGATTCTTTTTCATCTTGGAACCATAACATTCAGAAACTGGTTTTAATGAGAAGCAACATGTCAGATGTTTCCTTTTAAGACTTCAACAGCAATGAATTTATTAGTGCTGCGTGGACTTAGAGTTGTGTTCGCAGGCTGCGGCCTGATAGAATAAACAGATTTAAGGAAATTTGGTGAAAAGTTTGACAGTGGGCCAAAGGACATGTTATACAGATCCAGTTAAAAAAGCGCCACCATGAGTGCGTTTTTAAGATCCTTTCATTGGTGGAAAGTAACTAAGAATATTTACTTAAGTACTATACTAAAGCAGAATTTAGAGCTTCTTGATTCTTTCAGTGTTATGCATCTTTATACTTCTATTCTACTACATTTTAGAGGGAAATGTTGCACTTTATTTTATCACAATATTTGTTTGACAACTACAGGTACTCTACAAAACATACAAAACATGACCAAAAAATCCATTATGATGTGTTATTATAGATTAACCATATTATAGATCAACCTTAGGTGGCATCACTTTCCTTGTGATGCTTTCACATCCCTTTCACAAGTATCTAAACCTTTGAACTGAGCAAAATGGTGCGATTCTTTTCAATAATGTGAAAAAGGCAATGAGCAACTTGGTAATGTTTCACAAATGACAAGAAATTGGTAGTTTCAGAAAATAATTTTTAAAAACAATTAGAAATAAAAAAAAAAAATTATCATTAAATATTTAAAATTATGTTACAAAATTATTATAATTTTTAAGCAATGTTTTTTGCAATTTTTAAGCAATGTTTTTTCTTAACTTTCTTTTGTTTTTTTTTTATCTATTTTTTAAAATGTATTATTTTTTCCCACTAATTTTCACATAATTCTTGTAATTTTTATGAATTTCTTGCAATGTTTTGGGTCATTTCTTCTTTAGTTGCTCATTGCCTTCTCCTCGTGTTTTTGAAAGAAACCAAGCCAGGTTATAAAGGGTTATGTAACCTGACAGACTATACATCTTTTAACATGGGCTCCACCTTTGACAGGTGAGCATTCAAGTGATAAACACTTAAATGCATCAATACTTATATTAATATTATATTGTATTTAAAAAAGCCTCGGTCCTCTACCAGAAGTCTGGGAGTTAGAGGTGCAGTATCTTAGCTGCTCTAAACACCGCACTCTTCTGGACAGAAACCGAAGATGTTGTATCTGGAATTTTTCGGGAGCCACTCCCCAGTCTGGGGACCACAGCCGTTGATGGGACCACTTGCTTCAGCCTCTGGTACTTCTCAGTCTTTTCATGCTCTTTCTTGATAATGTTACTGTCACATCTCCCTCAGCTGCCCTCCTCTGCTCTTTGTCAGCCACCGCTGTGTCTGGTTGGTTAGCCAGCAGCTGTCTGTCAGTCTGGAGCTTAAAGTCCCGCAGGATCTTAGCCCTGTTGTTCCCAACCGCTTTTGGTGTTGTGTCACATCGGGATTTGGGGACTTCAAATCCGTAGTTTGCACAGATGTTCCTGTACACTGTCACGTCTACGTGTTGGACTGTCTCAGGGGCCTCTTTGCACAGCCTGCACCAGGGGTCCTGTCTGCTATGGTAGACCATTGCCTTCATGGCTCCGGTGCTCAGGGCCTGTTCTTGCACTGCCATGATCTAAGTATATTTTGAGTCTAATACGTTCGTACTTTCACTTCAAGGCATGACTTTAATTGTGTTTCTACACTGTTGTTTTGCTACTTTCAAAAAAGATCGAAGTACTTTTTCCAGCACTTTATATGTTGACTCATAAATCATTACTCATCCTGAAAGGCAGTGATATTCAACTTACGGTCCACGGGCCAAGTCTGGCCCATTTTCTAATTAACAATAAAAATAAATTAATTTACACTAGGAATTTTTTTTGTATGTGTAGTACACACAAGTGCCATAAAAAACGCATCAAAATAGCAAAAAAAGTGCCAGTGGAGGGTCCTTCGAACCCCTGACAGAGGTCCTAGCTGAGCCCCAAATGTCCCACAATCCTAGAGATGTCCTAAAACCCTAGAAAAGTCCTAAAAATCTAGAAAAGTTCTCAAACCCTAAAAATGCCCTAAAACCCTAGAAATGTCCTAAAATCCTAGAAAATCCTACAAACCTTCTCAAACCATAGCGATGTCCTAAAAATGAAATGTCCTAATCATCATAGAGGTACTCTGAAATGCTACAAAAAAAAAACCCTGGAAACATGTATGAAGCTGCTGCAGCTGGCCCCTAACATCCTTTCATTTTGCAAAAGTGGCCCCCAAACGCAAGCTGAGTATCCCTGCTGCAAGATATAAAGCAACTATTTTAAATATTTCACTACTTATCCTGTAAAATGCATCCCATCTTATTCAAATCTGGCATTTAATATAACTGGATATGCCTGCCATAACTATCTTCATTTTCATTTGCTTTTAATTAGCCACACTGTTTTAGCTGCCAAGTTCTTGTAGCTGTGACACATTTCCTTGAAACTGTTTTAACCCTTAACACATGGTGGAATGGAAGTTGTGGTTGGATGAAGAAAAAAGGCTGCAACAGCAACAACATGCAGCTACTTATGTGTACACTTATGTGTACACTGACATTCTGCTTTAATTAATTTCTGCTGACGGGGGGGAAACCTCAGGACATGTTGGTAGTAAACAAAACATCATTATAAAGCTTCTGCTATAATAGTGCATCTTCTAGACCAGCGCTCTGGATCTAATTACAGCATGTTACATGATGAACCTGTTACTGATAGTGCAGTTTGTAATTCAGTGAAGTCCTTTAAAGCTTTCAGAGCTCAAAGAGCCCGCAGCTGCTGATGTGTCCTGTTACCAAAAGAAGCTTTTAATGTGTCAACATCATTAGTTTGAACGCATTCTTACCACACACTCTCCACGCACACAGATACTGTATGCATCTTTGTATGAGCAGCGAGTCCCATCATGCACCAGCAGCTTCATGTACGCCACGTCTCCTGTCTCCCTTGACTGGCAGTACAGGTGGCATCTCTTGTGGGCTGCGATGGATCAGATTGTTAAGAGTTATTCGGTAGTAAATCTAACTAGGAAAAACAAGAATATCAAGACTGTTTTTTCATAGATTACGGTTTTTAGATAATGTCTTAAATACTTACAGTAACATTAAAACATCCTGACCTATATAATAAAAGAAGAACAATGAATCACAGTAAGGATGCATCTATTTGTGTCAGCTCTTAATCTGTGCATAATTTTCTTTTTTAATTGGCAACTGCGACAATGACCTAAATTTTTGGTCTTCTTGCACAAATATTACACACTGATGTTGCTGCAGGGATTACAATAGAAATTAACATTGAACCAAAACGCCACATGTAGGCAAAAAATAATTGTAACTCAAATAAAATTCAGAGAAGGATTCCCTTACAACACAATGACCAATTAAAGATGATACATAATATGCATATATATTACATATTTATGTAACGCAGTAAGTTTTGCCCTTAAGAATTGAGTAGAGTAGAAATTAAAGGTTGTCGTGATTAATTAAAAGACATAGACCCCCCAGCTGCTTTACTCATATGATACTTTTGAATCAGCCAAACACAATAGTATATGGTAAGTACAGGATGAAACAATTATTTAAAAAAATTATATTGTGGCCTCAGAGTGGCAAAGCAAGAAAATACAGACTGCATAGAAGTTAAACTTTCTCAAAGTGTAACTTTGGTATTTTTCTTATCCCGGACCTTATTTTCTCATGTTTCTGTGTCTACGTAAAGAATGGTAACATTATTTTTTGAATTTGGTCCAGTAGTAAGCGAGAGGGCTGTAGCCAGCAGGGGTGTTACAGGCTGCACTGTAACGCCAATGGGCAACTGTGCATCATTGATTTATCTCCAATAAAAAGTGTTTGTTTTTGCTACCGGCTCATAGTGTTATAATAAATGTCTGACATCATGAAAAGGAAACTTATGGAGGTCAACATTTTTGTCAAAGAGTAAAATCCTTTTTGTTTAACCAGAAACAGCCCTAAAATTACTATCGCCAAACCCACCAGACTCCATTTGAATAAACAGTAATTTTATTATTGTTAAAAACGCATCATTATAAGTCAACAGAAACCAATAAAACTCACAAAAACTGTCTACGTTCATCTTTCCACTGTTTTAACAATAACCAACTCTGGTTTGGTTGAAATAAACCCTTAATTCACCCAGTAACATGTGAAAATAAGCTGGCTTTATATACACTGAAATTACTGTTTATTTAAATAGGGTCTATTGGGTTTGAGCGATTTCTAGGCTGTTCCTGGTTAGACAAAAAAGGTTTTACTCTGTAAGAAAAGGGTCTATCTTTGTAATGACTGCTTTGACTTAACGGGGATATACTGTCTGTTTTGGCGCTGCCAGCTGAAACTTGAAAAATTTTAACTTAAATCATTGCTTAGAAAATAGAAATTGTTCATAATGAGAAATTATTGATTAATCCCACCAAAGTTAGTCGTGCATAGACACCAGTGAAAAAACTGAAATATTAAACCCAGAAATTCACGCTGAATTCACAAATTTGACCTTGTATGAAACCGCATGTACTGTCTATTGTACCTCAGACCTCATTTTCAAAAAGCACTTCATTCTTTTTGAAAAGCTCTTTAGCTCCTATTGAACAAAGGGTTCCTGCTTTACCGTCTCACCTCCCTGCAGTTTTTCAGCTGCTTTTCTACATGACTGACTCTGAAAAGCTTGACCAATTTAGGTACAATACGTTGCTAACAGCTCCATGCAGCAGAGCCAGATAAAAGCAATGTCTGAGCGAGCGGAAATTGAAATAGGATATAACTTTTGTATCTGCACTGTAGAGATCCATCACCTTGGCAGAGAGGGCACATTTTATGCTCAGATGTTTTTAAACTCTGCATGGTGGCACTTTGATGGGGAGGCCAAATGGAAAAGAGAAAGCTAAAGAACAGAATACAAAAAAGGAGACAAAAACAACTGAAAAAGTTTCTTTGTACAAGAGAGTCTGGTCTCAGAGTTGAAACTATTTAAAACTGCTGAGAACGTCCTAGTTATTGAATAAACAGTCTCTCTCTTTAGTTCTGGCTGTGAGAATCTTTATCTCCCACCCTCTTCGACTTTCAATCTTCTTTTTTGGCATAAAAAAAAACACACTCACCAGCCTCTCACTGGAACAAACAATTGGCTTACCGTCGGGATGCTCGTAGGGCAGCCAGTGGTGTTTGGCATTTTGGAACTCAAAGTGGGAGTTACGAAGCTGGCACTGCTGGGCTCGGAAGTCCTCAAAGTGCTTGGGGCAGTCGTCAGTGTTGCACAGCTGGTACTCGTAGTTTACTCCTGGGCAGTCCTGGCCACCGTTGGAGGGCCTGGAGAAAGGAAACATGAATTTTTTAGAAAATTCTTCAAATGTTGAGATTTTCGAAGAATTTTCCCTCACCAAAAGTTATTTACAAACATATCTAAGCCCTTAAGAGAGCCCCACGGTGAAAAACTGATAATAACAAGGAGGACTTTTAAAAAACTTAACAGTTTCTTAAGCAAGAAAGCAAGCGAGAAAATAGTGGAGAAATACAGAGGTAGGAGAAATATTCTCCAAACACTGAATGACAGTGAGTTAATGAAATGCTACGGATGAAATGTTGCAGGGTTAATGTTTGTGGTTGCTCTCATTAGAGATGCACTCACATCTCTCACCCAACATATAATTTACACGCCAGAAATAAAGTGATGACAACACATTTGCAACTGGAAAAAATGTTACAGTGCAGCGGTGTGATCACACAAAAAGCACTGTCACAGTCTCATATTGTGACGCACTTCAGTTCATTTTCATTGCGTGTCCACACCCTGCAGACTCACAAAAAAGTGTTTGTGCCAACCAATCACATCTTTTAAAGGTTGGTTTCCTTAGTCGATGTGAGGTTCTAAGGACAGAGGGATGTTGTATGCTTTTGTGATTTGTGATAATGGGCTTCATAAATAAAACTGACTTGACTTGACTACCAAGAAAAAGAGTCAACTACACCTCCTTACTAAGATAAAAGTTTCTGTCCCCTCCTTGCTCAGAGTTGCTCTGATCATTTTTTTCTAAATCACTTCTGAGATAGGACTCCCGTCTAAGTTTTTACTAGTTTACTACTAGTTACTAGTCTAATTCTTAGAAAATTCTTCAAATAATGACATTTTCTAAGAATTTCCCCTTAAAGCTAAGACTAGATCCTGGTAAGGATAGAAGTGGCTAAGAGCAAGCAGGAGGACTTTTAAGAGGCTAAAGAGCTCTTCTTACGCAGAGGAGATAATGGCAGAAAGGCAAAGAGTTCTCCAAACACTGAATGAGAGTGATTTAATCAAATGTTTGTAGATGGTGCAGGGAAAATGTTTGCGCTCAATCTCAGATATGCCCTTACATCTCTCACTCGAAGATATAATGATATATAACCCCAGAAAAAAAGGGATCACAACATTAAGATATTAGGCTATTGGAAAAATGCAGCAGCGCTGAAGTGTCAACTCTGGTCTGTCTCAACCTTTCATTAACAGAGTGATGACAATCACAGCACTTCCACTGTGTCATATTGTGACACACTCAATGTGTGCCTCTGACAACCAATCACATCTTTAAAACAATGTCTACCTGCCAGCAGAGTCAACTACACCTCCACACTGGGACAATAGTTCCTGTCCTTTCTTTTATTTTTCTTTTTTTTCACTCCTACGCTATAGCTCCTTGCTAGAAATCTTGAGGCTTAATAAAGAGCTCTCTGAGAGTATTGTCAGATTGATTGCGTGAATACGGCCCCACAGCTGATCATACAGCAAGCATTTCTTTGAAACAAAGAATGTGTAAATAAATCTGGCTTGAAGAGTGACAGCTAGTGATATCTTAGCTAAAACACTAAGAAGCTAATATAAAAGAGTGGGATTATTTTTATCTTCCCCGCATGTTGCGCAAAAACCATTCAGCCTTTTGGAGCACTGTGAGTTGACATGTCTTAAGAACGCTGCTAATTGACCATTACCAACACCATGCATTAACATTACATACCTGTGAAGTGATATTTCAATGTGTAAGAAATAATGTACCACCTCAGGTGTTGCAGGCCCTATTTAAACCTTATTTCTAATGCTCTTTGGCATTTTGTGCATATTGCACTTAGTTTAAATCTGGCAAGGACTGTTGTGGTACAAAAGCAGTGAACATGCAATTTCTCATTGGGCTAATAAATTACTATATCATACAGTTGGACTGCCCATACTTAGACTAAATCAGAGAGTTAAAAGAGAGGATCAATCTGTTTGGTAAGGCTGTGAATAAATGTATTTCCAAAAATTAGAAATATACCTTTAAATTTAGGAAACAAACCTCCTAGATTAAGATTGAGCCAATGAGCCCAATCTTCTCCTTGAGACATTTTGGATTTTAAAGCAAAATCACGCTAAAGAAGACAGTTATTTCTCTCATGACAGCAAGAAATTGCATGTTAGAAAAGAGTAAACGTGTATCATTTTAATCAGGCTTGGAAATTCGGAGGGAGCTACAGGGAACAGCTTCATCTGAGAAGTGCAGGGAAGCTCTACAATATGGTAATGTTAGTACCACTGTTTTTTTCTGCATAAATTTACATTTTCGTGTATATTCAGGCTCCTGAAATAAATAATAGGCTAAGCGTAAAGCACTTGTCAGCATGCGGGTTTATTCATGCATAACAAGTCTGATAATTTGTGTCAAATTAAGATGATGCCGTCTGCTCCTGCTGTGGCGTCCTGTGCGTGGGGGCAGACTCGACGCACGTTACACACACACACACACACACACACACACACACACACACACACACACACACACACACACTGTAAAAACTGACAAGATATTTTTACTTAGAAACATTTAGTAAACTGATTGCCTTGAAAAATGTTAGCAAATATAACTATTAATCTTAATTTATGTTAAATTGTTATCTAATTGTTAAGTTTGCTCAAAATTTGTATATATTTACTTAGTTTTTGTGAAGTAGTTACAACATGAATCAGTCTTTTTTAGCACTTCAGGAAACCACGTTTACTGTGCTGTGCTTGCTGGTTGCAATCTAGTCAGTCACATTTGCATTTTCTTGTTGTTAAAACAAAACTTGCAGATCTTCTTATTTGATCATTGGTAAAATCTTTGTCATTATCAAGTAAGGTCAGACTACGTCAATTTACGAAAGTTGCTAACACAGAAAGAACAAGGTAATTTTACTTGTCGTTCATAAGTTGCAACTTCATGAAATTAAATAAATATAGCTACATTTCAAGTAAACATAACACATATAAAGTAAACATAAATTAAGATTAATATTTATATTCACTTTCCTTTTTTAAGGCAATCACTTTCCAAGATTATTTTAAGATCAACTTGTCAGACAGTGCAGTATCATGTCTTTTGAATTAATAATGCCAAATATTCTCTGAATGAACTGAAATGCATTAATAGCATATTTTTGCACCTAGACGGGTACATTAATGTAATCATGTGCATGTGTTCAGTTCCTACTGCTTACCTCCCCAAAATAAAGCCATGGTGTTAACTGAACCCTGATTTTATGTGTTTGATCAAACAACAAATGCTTACAGAGCTCCTCATTAAAACCTGCACTTTGCATCCTTAACTCAGTATTAGGTGGATTCATTCCAGCAAAAGGACATGTACAGCATCAAACATCCTCCCAGAATCAAATCAAGTTGTTTTTGCCACTCACGCTGGGTTGTTGCACTGACGTGTCCGGAAGCGAACTCCAGTTCCGCAGGAGCGCGAGCAGGAGCCGTATTTGCTCCAGGAGCCCCAGGCGCCGTCTTGTTTGACCTGATTAGGGTTTTTCCACATGCAGTGACCTTTGTAGCACCACTAAAGAGGATAACAAGGGAGAGGAAAAAGTCAGCCAAAAATAAAAGCCTGCTCTCTGGATTCACTTGATGACAATACAGGGAAAAAATGAGAGCACACTACATGGCCAAATGTATGTGGTCAGGAGTACTTTTGGTCCGAGGCTGCTTTTTAAGGTTGAGTTATGCCCCTTGGTTCAAGTTAAGGGACTTTTTATTTTACATAACACAATGATATTTAAGACAACAGTGTGCTTCCAAGTTTGTGTCAACAATTCGGGGAGGGTTTTTTCCAGGTCTATAAAGAAATAATTTCTCCCAGATTGGTCTGGAAGAACTTAACTGGCCGGCGCAGAGCCCTGACCTCAAACCCGGGTTTTCCCAAACCTTCATTTATTTGTGGCAGCCCCCCAAAATATCAGCATTCATTGTCATAAATTAATTTTCTATTCGCTCTCTCTCTCTTTCACACAAACAAACACACAGACACACAAACACACTGAGTGCCTTCATAAGTAATAACTCCAACTGCCAGACTGGACCGTTCATTTGGAGCACTGTTAAATATGTTGAATGATTCGATGCACAACACTTTCGGGGTGGCAGAGCATCACCTGTGTTCTCCGTATGTCCACGAAAAAATTCTCCTAAGGGAGACAATAAAGGCAAATCAAATGTAATCTAATCTAACCTAAAGTAATGTAATGTAATCTTATCTAATCTAATTTTAGTGCTGACTATTGTTTTACCCCATCTACTTCAGATTAAACTGGCTGCATCCCCATGGAAACCGTGCACCTGGGAGTTCACAGGGTCAAACCTGTATAATGGCAGCAAAAGAAAGTTTGCTTTCACTCACCTCTGCAGCAGCTGCTCCTCTAATGCATCAGTGTTATCTAATCAGCTCTGATTGATCTAACCCCACGGCTAAAACTCAACAAACTGCTGCTGAGGGAAAAAAATAAAACTCATGAAGAGTTCCACCTAAGTTATGTTCACAGACATGCAAAAACCTCAGACAGGGGACACAGAATGATAACACAGGGACACAGACAAACTGAACCTCATTCAACAGGTTTGGGATGAACTGGAACACAGACTGAGAGCCAGACCTTATCACTTAACTTCAGTGTTGGACGTCTTTAACACTCTTAGGTTTCAGCATCTGGTGGAAAACCTCACAATAAGAGAGGAGGCTTTTGGCCATGCTCTACCACATGTATTGGACGAACTTACTTTTCCGGGGTTACACTCGGTCCCATCGAGAGGCGGCCCCTTCTTGGTTTTGCAGAAGTACGGGTTGTCAGGGTGACTGCACCACAACTGTTTACATGGGTCAAATGTTCGAAACTGAAAAAGAAAAGACGAAAATTGTGTGTTAAGGTGAGTGAGCTGGAACTGGGGCTGTATATGAAAGTTCAAGTAAAGCATGTGACACAAAACAATACATAATCTGACAGCTGAAAGGGCAGAAATGCAAAATATTCTCTTTAAACACCAAAGATATCGTCACAGTTTCTTTTCAAATATTCAGCAGCATCGTGTTACAACACCAATTTCATACGACCGACAGCACAGATGATTTATACAGTCAGCACAGATTAAGGGAGAACACCCAAGATTAGTGTCACCAAAATTCAATCTGATGTCTTCCCCTCTGTTTGTGAGTTCTGATGTTGAAAAATGGCCAGAAAAGTGTTTCTGAATAATACTACAATGTCACAGTGAAGTCTTCTGTCAAAGTCAATCTTTGTTTTGCTTGATAAATAATGTTATCATTTTATGATATTAGATATTTTTGTGCATTTTTTGTAAATAATTAATATATCATTTTTTTGAGTTATGGCCAAAAGCATGTTTTGTGTGGTTACAGTGACCTTGACCTTTGACCACCAAATTCTAGGCATCTTATTCTTGAGTCCAAGTGGACATTTGTGCCAAATTTGAAGACAATCCCTAAAAACCCTTGTGATATATCACATTTAAAACAATGAGATGAACAAAATTACAGGAACCTTGACCTTTGACCTGTAACCACAAAACTACTGACCAAGTCATCTCTGAGACCAAACGAATGTTGAATGAATGCAAAATTTAAACAAAATCCCTCAAAACCCTTGAGATATCATGTTCACAAGAATAAGACAAAAGCAATGTCACAGTGACCTTTACCTTTGACCACCAAAATATAATCAATTTATCATAACACTAAGTGGATGTTTGTGCCAAAGGAAGGAGAAAGAAGGAGGAAATTCTCTCAGTGTGTCTGAGATTTTGCTTTCACAAGAATGAGACAAACAAGTTAAAACTGACTTTGACCTTTGACATACAACAACTAAATTAAAATTAATTCATCATTTACTCTTTGTGGATGTTTGTGCCAAATTTAAAAAAATTACCTCTAGGTGTGCATGAGAATGGGACATACATTTGTAAGACATACAGACAAACCACAAATGAACCAACAATAAAAAATATTAATTAAAAAAAAACAAATAAAGACTGGGTTCTCTGTGGTGGGTTAAAAGTTTGAAAAAAACTGAGCCAAAAAGAACCAGTTTATCAATCATGGTGGAGTGGTCCTTTTTCTTAGATACAAAAGTGCCTGTGACTGCACCAAAAGACCACTCCACCACGTCTAGGAAAGCTGTTTCTTTTTTTTCAAATAAAAAATTGTTATAACGTCTTATAAAAAAGAGCCACATTCACTAAACAGGAACGTAGGTATTTTAGTATTCCACACTCACAGTTATATCTAACAGACAGCTGTCACCGCAGACTTAAACGTTGTTTACAAGTGTTACGGGCTCCACTATCAGCTGAGTGGATTTAGGTTTTCTTTGGGAACCGCTTATTGTTAAGCTCCTCTCCAGGAAAAGTGGTCAGACCTTCTTTTTTTTGTAAGGATTAGAACAGATCAGTCTGATTTGAGAGAACTCAACAATGGGTTTTTCGGCTGCCTTGAGCATCTCGACATATCAAAAGACTTTGTGAAAGACACGAGCCTTACAAGCTGCTCCTTTCAACAGGCTGAGAGTGATTTTTCAAACTGGTCAATGTCTTTCCTTTTTATGCTGACATTGTGCTCTCAGCCATCTCAGCCAAGCCAGTGCTTTCTCATCTGCAGCTTGTTCAGACTGCAGTTGAAACTCTTCTGCACTGAACCAAGTGGGAAGATCAAATAACTCCAGCATCGTATGAAATTACTTTCACTGGATCCGTATATTTAACATATCCATATTTTTCCTAATCACCTCCGTTGTTTTACTGATGTGCTAATTTTCACTCTGTGTGTAATTTTATTCTCTTCAGTCTTGTTTTCCTGTTGAAGCTACCACCACTGCAACAGAGGCTGAATTTCCTGGACTGATTCATTACTGTAGCTGATCTTTCTGCCATAACTCGCACTAATATTGTGAAACAACTTGTTTTGAAGGGTGCTAAAAGGTTATACAACTATCTCAGCCAAATAATTTATTCTGATCTTCTTTTAGTTCCTGTTTATTTAGTTAATCTGACTTCTCTCTCTTATGGCAACTCACACCAGTGGTGTATGACGTGCATCAAAACACCTGCACTTATTGTTTGTGAGCCTGCACACCTGCAGAGGCTTAATGAGGCTTGTTGGGTTTTTTCTACTGTTCTTTATCCAGCCTTGTCGTCAAATCTTTTGAAATGCAGTAATTTCTTTGCAACTGCTTTCCGCCTCTTTATATGCCATCTCTTGTACTGTGATCTCTGCAGGTATCAATTTGACACGATGCAAATTGCAAAAAGCGGCATGACTCAGCTGATGCTTGGTGTTACCTAAACCAAGCAGCAGAAGAGTATCTCATAAATCAACACATTTTGTTTAATTTTAGGGGAAAGTTAGGCTATGGTCAAAGGAAACAGGATCATCTTTTAGTGCAGATTTGGATCCAATATCACCACCTTGTTGCCATTTCTTGGTTCTTTACATAAGGCAACCTCCAAGGCCAAAAAATGAATTGTGGAAGTGACAAAATCTGTAGTTCCACTAATGGCCACTTGAGGCTGGCTCCAAAACAGACTCCGCCATATTAAAATGTCCAACTTTACAGCAGAAATAATCACGATTACAGCCTGGTACTAAAAACTGTTTGGTTGACTGTACAAGGGGTGCATTTTTTTCCATAACTCACTCGTTTACATTTTATTAAGGCTTAAAGTTACGCATATTTTAGGTTAGGCTGCTTGAGTGACAGTCAGCTGCTTGAGTGACAGTCTCTCTGCGGATAGTGTCCTCAGTCTCCACCACTTGCTTCTCTGCAGCTCCAGCCTCTTATCCAAATATGGTCACTTCTGACTCCAAAAAAACCCAAGATGGAGATGGCTGACATGCTAAAACGGCAGTCGCAGTTGCACTATTTTTTAGGGATGTGTCAATCCGATCTCAAACATCGGATATGGGACCGATCAAGGCATTTTTTGACTGATTAGGATAGGGAATATTTAGCATAACAGAGTATTTTGATCCTTTGTTTCATGCCAGCTGTCACACAGTTGTCTGTCCTCTCTTCAGATACTTAATATTAAATAACTCGGATTGGATCGGGGGCAAAACATGTGATTGGGACATCCCTACCATTTTTTTACTTTGCAAAAAACATAAATTCATTTATCACATTTAACAAATTGGGATTAGACCCCAAAAATGTGCTCTAAACAGGCTGATGTAGCCTTTTCTGCATAAACTGACATATATATTGAACACATTGAAGCCGGGGCTCAGACCTTAGAAACCGCCAATTCCACCAAATTGACAGTTCTGTCTGATGTGAAGCAAAACATACTATGCAGCTGCACCCAAATTTTAATGACACATACCAATATATTGCCAGACAGAATGACAATATTAGAAAAACGCAGATCACTTCCAATCATCGGAAATGATTTATTTCATCAACACGGGTGAGACATCATGCTGATGGTCAATATGTGGTGACTGGGAAAAATTCTGTATTAGATAAAGACGGACTGTTTGTTGTTTTTTTGTTGTGGTAGATTGATTGTTTTTTTGTTCTTTTTCACTGTATGTGTTGTTGTTGTGTGTGGTTGTGATGGACTCCGACCATTATTGTTGTTGCTGATGTTATGTTTAATGTATTGTTTCCCCTATCGTTTATGAATATAAAATATATAAATATAAAAAAAACGTCAAACACGTGGACATTTCAATCCCGCAGGGAGTCATATGATTCTCTGCACCCGTCTGCAGCAGCCATGTCTCCCCCTCCACGTCTGTTCAATTGCTGGAGCGAGCTCTGGCTTTGTTTGCAGAGCAGAGCAACAAGACAATTAGCTGGATTCAATGGCTTTTTCCCAAACAAACAAAAAGCTGTTGAGCTTGTGACACAAAAGAATCCACAGGGCCCTGA
Organism: Plectropomus leopardus; assembly: GCF_008729295.1. Lineage (NCBI taxonomy): Eukaryota > Metazoa > Chordata > Actinopteri > Perciformes > Serranidae > Plectropomus > Plectropomus leopardus. The sequence goes on along the minus strand of NC_056468.1, from coordinate 32,820,059 downwards.
TGCACAAACACTGTAGGCGGCCGCAATTACTCCAATTGCAGCTCTGATTCTCTTGTTTTGTTTCCGTGAGGTTCAAACAGAGTAGTTTGGGAAACTGCAAACAGCTTGTTCATGTTGGCCACCTAACGCAAACTATGAGGCTGACCTCGATTGTTCAAATAATTGGAGATGCTACAAGACCGCTATTACTCCATAATCATAAGGTATAATTCGGTTATGACAGGGAAAATAAAATTTCATAGCTGCTTATTCTGACGTTTCCTTGGACCCAATTTGGAGTCTGTGTGAGGGCAGTGTTTTTGTGTGTGTGTGTGTGTGTGTGTGCGTATGTGCATTCATGTATGCGTGTGGTTGTAATTCTTTCTTCAGCCTCAGCAGACCAGTGATCAGTGATTGCCGGTTGGTCATCAGATTGTTTAAAAGGAAACAGCTCTTTGCTAGATGTGAAATTAAAATGTAATTTAAAAAAAAACAATCAGTCCATTCATACATACATTCTTACATTTTGCTTTTTTCCAGTATAGTGTCAACTTCTTTGAGTTTTTCAGTAATGGTTTATTCCAGAGACAAAAAGGTTATTTAACTACTTTGGCAAACCCTTGAATAACCTCGAAAAGAAGAAACAAAGGCTAAATGCCTTGTTTAGGTGGATTTCTAAGAAGAAAAGGAGACCCCTGAGAATTCTCTGGTATAAATGTCAATGCAAGATGACTCATCCCCTGCAAGTTTTGAGGTTTTTTAAACTTGATAAATGACAGAAACAGGTCGTCTTGAAAGGGCAGGATGTTTTCTGCAAAACACAATCAACCTCGCCATCAAATCAGCTACACATCAATTGCTGCCATTTCTGACTTTTTAAACCCACCTATGAAACTCTGCAGAATCCTCATCAGAAGATATTTTGATAAAAGAAAAGCTTACAGGAGCAGTGTGTAAGATTTAGGGGGATTTTATGGTATCCAGTGGTGAGGACCGCAGATTGCAACCAGCGGAAACTTCTCCTGGTTATAATTTCGTCAGTGTTCATTGTTTATGAGGTTTTTACTGAGAGCCAAATTATGCGCAGAAGTCTCTTCCTCTCCAAAATAAATGTACCATGTGATTTAGATGTTTCGCCTATGCTGTTTGGTATGTAGGAGATGGGCTGCTAGTGTACCAACTGCTAATGTGTGCTAATCATTTTCCTCTGATAACTTAACCCTTTGAAACCTAGACTGACATCACCTTTCTTGGGCTGCGTACTGACACCTTTCTCAAGTATTTAAACTTTTGAACCCTTAGCAAATTGATTTATTTTGAAAACATGGGGGAAAAATGTAATGAGCAACTTGGGAAGACGTCCTGCGGAAGATGTCCGGCAAACTGCAAAAAAATAGCATTTTTAAAAAAAAATTGTTTAAGAAAAATAGCTAGGGAAAAATGTCCAGCAGAAATGTTTAGAATTATCATTATTACTACATATAAGCAGTTATGTCACATAATTATTGTTATTTTTCAGCTCTTTTCTTATCATTTCCTTGTTTGTTTGTGTTTTTTACTTGTCCTTTTTTTGCTTTTACTAATTTTCAGATAGTTTCTCGGTACTTTTTACTCATTTCTTTCTAAAATTTGGGTAATTTCTTCTCTTTTTTCAATGGTTTTGATAAATCTAGTCAATTTGCTTAGGTTTCAAAAGTTTAAGATCCAGATGTTCTGGAGGTTTTTATTTCGGAGGTGAATTATCCGCAGAGGTCTCCTCCTCTCCAAAACAAACGAACCAAGCAATTTAAACTGGTAAACCACTGAATAAAGCAGTTTTATATGAAAAAAAAACAGTGTTTTTTCCGATGCTCTTGACATGGAGGAGCTTCTAACTATGGCAGCTGATCTCAAAACATGAACAGCTTTATTTTGAGTCAGTGCTCTCTCCGGGGCTAATGTAGAAACTTGGCGCTGGACAAGGCCCTGCTCCCTATGTCAATATAAAAAGCTTATTCTGAGGTAACAGAAATACAAAAATTCTTATTTTCAGGTCATTATAAACTGAAGAAAATATGCTTACTATATTATCTCAATTTCTGCCTATACATCCTCCCACATGTTAAACACTAGACCTTAAAAAACTTTACTCCAAGGCGAAGAAGCAATATTTTCTGTAAGATCAAGGCTTTAATTAGCATCTATACTCCTTCCATTCATATAGATGTGACATCAATTAAAAGCAGCTGCAGATCAAGGTGATGTGGCCAGTGAAGAAGAAGAAAAGTTGTGCTGATGGCAGAATATTTATCACACATCTGCAGAGCCTAGCAGGACAGCAGGTGTGTAAAGTAAGCAGATGTCTGTTTGAAGTGCTCACTAATCTGGCATCTGGCACATACGTGTCTGCTGATGTTTAAGCCAGTTTCTGCGAAAGCCTTCATCCTCATCTCCCGCACATCTCTCTGTGAAAAGCTCACTACACATTCTTTTCTCATCTTAAGTACCATTTCTTTCTCAGCTCATTCAGAGTTAATGGAGTCTGTCTTTTCCTCTGCTGAATATCCCTCAAAGGCATGTTCATGGGGATGGCATTGACTCCGTGCAGATATACTGTAGCATCTACCTACCAAATGGAGGTTTGAGGGTCTGTACTCACTGAGGTGCAGATCTTATAGCCCACTCCAAAGTCAAATCGACACTGCTCATCCATCGAGTAGTTGATGCCGGGGAGCTCAGGAAGCTGCGGCCAGTCGTGTTTGAAGGGGTCATCCAAGAGGCAGTCATAAGTGCTGTAAGAAAATGAAGCAAAGGTTTCAGAAACTGAACAAAGACTCAACTTTGCCATCCACATTCACACAACAGACAGACAGACAGACAGACAGACAGATAGATATATAGATAGCCTTCATTGTAACAAGGGGAAATTCATTTTCACAAGGCGTGTTTCCATTACATATTTGCACAAAACTTAAGCATTATTTTCAAAATGTCTATAAAACACAGTTGCGAGATGGCTGTGTTTCCACTGGGTGATGTTTTGCGACTTCTTCTCGTGCAATAAAGTTCCAAGAAGCATGGCGATGGATGCTCAAAACATCAGCAGTTTTATTAATTGCAGCCACCGCACTAGTTGTAATTATTTCCAATCAAAGGCGACGATGGAAACCCCTTATCCACTGGAGTGGCCATGTATGAGGATTTTTTGGGAGGTGATAGTTCACAATTTCACAGAAGAATTGTGGATTCGAAAACTTCTGGATGATCTGCTCAACTTTTAAAGTTATGTGATGCAATGACACCTCTTGTGGCGCCTGCTGCATCATGCCCGAGGGAGCCAGTTCCTACCAACATGCGTATAGCCATAGCATCATGTGACCTATAAAAACTAAAAAAGTGTTACCATTGCAGTTTTGCAAAATATGGCTTTTTCAAATCTCCTGAAATACCACCTCATGCAAACGTAAAAACTTTTTTGTGATAAATGGGGGTTTGTTTTTTAAATTGATGTGTTTTTGATGTGTTTTTTTTTTTTTAAGTGTCTCTGGGCAAAAAAGAATCTTTTTTAGTTTGTGGCCATATTAAAAAGATTCATCAAGAGAAATTTAAAATTGGCAAAGTACAAAATCCGAGCATCACAGTGATGAATATGGCATGACTGCTGTTGTACCAGTGAGGTTAATGCTGTAGAAATGTATATTATGTGTAATTTACCATTTGAGCCATTGTTGGAATTCAACCTCCCTGAAGGATTTTTTTCTTTGACTTTATTTGAGACCCAACTATCATTAAATACTGACATTTATTTGAGTGTTTTCATCTTTGTTCTAACCTCAGCCTCTTTGGGGTTTGGTGTTTCGTTATAAAACTGAATGTACCATCTAATTAATGAGACATCAAACCAAGAGAAAGCACTGCTTTTAAAACAGGAAAGCAAACAGACCCAACATTTAACTCCCTACAGTTTAATGTTTTATTGTTCTGTAGCTCCTTATTGCTCTCTCATTTAAACATGCACAACTTTCATACCTGAATATTCATACTGACTGCTGCAAATGTTTTTAGAGAAATTCTGTAACAAGTTTTTTTTTTTTTTTTTACCAAGAGTCATGCATTATATTTGGACAGATTTGGCTGCATGTGGCCAGAAACTGAAAATGGCTTATCTGCAGTAAGTCCCAGCTTTTTTTCCTCTTTTTTTGTTGTAGTTTCTGTCAAAGTGAGGGTACAAACGTAATTTGGATTTTAAACATTTCATATATTTAATCACAGCAGCCTTGCAGAACCAAAGTTTCCATGTTTATGAACCTACTTCATCAAACTACAGAAGCACTTTTTATATGATATATTGAGTTTTCTCTGCAATTGATCCAATTTTAATGGCCTGGGGCTGCTCTAAAAAAAAAACAAAAAACAGTGTGCTGTATGGCGATTGATCGCACATTGTAATCGTCAACTCATGTATGTCTCTGTTGTAGTTCGGTGTCCACGCTCTACTGAACTCTCTCTGTAAGAAATTGATTCTTGTGCAGCTGAGTGAAAAACTCAATGTTCTGTTGGGAGACGGCATGATGCTGTTTTAGCTACAGGAGCATATTTCAAATACTGAAGTGTATCTGACAGTATCAGTGCTTTGAGAGGCATCATGAGCTTCGGCTGAAGGTCAGTGGTGTAAATTCAGGGTGAGTAAAATAGGTTTCCTAGAGAATAAAAAGTTTCTTCTTCCTTCCAATGCCTTTCTAAAAACTTCTAAAAAATGTCCTGACATATGTCCCTGCATGACAACACTGCAGCATTTAAACTCCTTAGCTCTCTAAACACCCACACAATACACACTTAACAATCTAGGCCTCAGAAAACCAGCAGCTCCCGTGTTCTGGGAGGTAAATATCCTAGTCTGGTGGCATTGAAGAGAGCATCATGGTTGCTTTAGTTCCCCGACAGAAAGGGCTGTTTTTAAATGCATTAAAAATATCACATTTTCAGGTGGTTTTAATGATCTGTTCACGGCACTACATTAGCTTCCGTAGTGGTACTTCTGCTGTTAGTCGTTCAAACCTAGGTTACAACTTTTTGCAGATGTCTGAGTGGGCGTTTCCATTTAAAAAACCCAGAAACTAACGCATATGGAGTCGACGCTTAAATGCAAACATAATGTAATATAGATATGTAGAGATAATTTTAACCTCCCCTGAGCTTATTTTATCAGCCTCATATATTTATTTCTATGTTAGTAAACAGGATATCTCAAAAACTGCCTCACAGATTTCAGTAAAACTCTGCAGAAAGTTTGACAGAGGGATGATGTTTTAGAGTAGATAGCGCCACCAGGTGGTAGAGTGAGTTGTTAAATGATCGGAAGGTCGGCAGTACCATCACCAGCTCCTCCAGTTAACATGTCAAAGTATCCTAGTGCAAGATACTGAACCCCAAATTTCTCCAGATGGCTGTTCCATCAGTGTGTGAGCGTGTGTGTGCGACAGCCTCCACCACCAGTGTTTTGAATGTGACATGTAGAGTGAAAGTGCTTTGAGTGGTTGAATGACTAGAAAAGCCCCATACAAGTACAGCTCCATTCACGAAGCACCTTATATTTGGCTACTGAGCTATACAGTTTTGAAAAAACTTTCTGTTGGTTCTTATTTATTTATTTATTTATTTATTTAAAGGCAGTTTTATCAACACGTCTTCCCCTGCAAATTTCGCCAATTTCACAAGAATCCAAAACAAAAATGCTTTTGCTTTGTTTTCTCATATTCCATAAGGATTTAGTAGCATTGGCTGCTAAGTTCAACGTCTAAATATGCCTATTGACGGCCACTTTTTGTGCACTGAACTGCAAACATGACTCACTGGATGTATCTCTTCAGCTCCTGTCCGCTGCACATGGACCAGTGGTATCGATGGAAGGCCGCCTGCACCAGAGGAGCCATCACGCTTCCCATCGCCGTTTCGTCCCCGCAGCGGTTGCCTTGGCCATCATGCTCCATACCCAACCTGAAGACGAAGAGACAAGCAATTATTTACAAAAATACAGGATATTAAGATGTACTAATGCCCATGGAGTTGAAAGTAAATAAGAAGCTTTTATATCATTGATTCAGAATAGAAAATCTTCTACTACCTTTCAGTGGTTAGAAATGGAAAATAACCTGATATATTTATTCAAACTAGAATTATCGCCTTACAGATGTATGCCACTGCAAACCAGTCAGTTTGTGGTTACAGTTTACATCCAGGTCTGTGAAAACACTGATGCTTCACACTAGGGCTGGGCGATATGGAAAAAAGTCTTATCACGATAATTTTTTTCATATCAGTCGATATCGATATGTTTCAAGATATACATCAAATCACTATTTCTGTCAAGCTTAAAGGTTCCCTTTGACTCCTGAGTGAAATATGAGGATATCATAACCAGTGATGCACGATAATGATTATTTCAACCGATACAGATAAACCGATAATTTCCAGCTTCTCATGGCCGATAAGATACCAACGATCAATAACTTCTTTTGTTTGTTCTCTGAGGGTATGAAAGGCTGAGATGTGGTGAGGACAGATGAATTTAATTTGTGCATTTCCATTTAAAAAAAAAGGCATTTTAAGCCAAAAGCTTGGAAAATCTTTTTTTTTTTTTTTTT